>NC_058419.1:21200981-21206285 GCF_002201575.2 Neomonachus schauinslandi | reverse complement strand
CAGATCTGTACCTCTGAAACAAATAATGCAATATATGTTAAGAAAAAAAAAAGAAGAAGATAGCAGGAGGGGAAGAATGAAGGGGGGGAATCAGAGGGGTAGACAAACCATGAGAGATGATGGACTCTGAAAAACAAACTGAGGGTTCTAGAGGGGAGGGGGGGGTGGGAGGATGGGTTAGCCTGGTGACGGGTATTAAAGAGGGCACGTTCTGCATGGAGCACTGGGTGTTATGTACAAACAATGAATCATGGAACACTACATCAAAAACTAATGATGTAATGTATGGGGATGAACAGAACAATAAAAAAATTTTAAAACAACAACAACAACAACAGAAAGGGGATAGAAGTAAAATAGAATGTAGGAGGAGGTAAGAGAGCAGAGGAACTGAGGAGACAGGCAGAGTAGAGTAAGAAAGAGGGGAAAGACCTAATGAGAGTTAGAGACTTTGGGAGAGAGATGTCCAATGAAGGAATCAGATTAAATTTTACTCTGTAGTGTGAAATGTAACCAGGTCTTCCATTCCCCCATGAAATGTCAGCAAATTGCACATTGCCCGTCAGTGGAAGTGGATTTATTTGTGGGATAAATGACAGAGTGATGAGTCTTATCTCAGGAAAAGCATAGGGCAAAAGAAGAGGCTACCCACAGGGAGTACAGTCTAATCCTTCTTCATCTAATCACTCACAAAGTTCTAGTAATGCTACCTCTTAAATATTTCTTTAATCTGTCTACTTTTTTCCATCTATACTGCAATTATCACCTTAGATCATCATCATCATCTTTCACCTTAACCATTGCACTAACCTTCTAACTGATCAAGGTTTCACCTCCCCTGCTCTCCAGTTCATTCCTCATGCTGCAGTTCATTTCTAAAAACCTCATGTCACTCCCACTGCTCCTAGGATAAAGTTAAAATAGTTCAACGTGGCTTTCAAAGCCCTTCAGAATCTCACCCTGCTATTATCTTTTACCGTACCCCCTTATAATCAATGCACCAGCTACAGTAGACTTCGTCAGGTTATTTGAATGAATACACTATGATAAAGTTGGGAAAATTAAAAAGGCATAAAGGTAGTATTTGAATGAATGCACTATGATAAAGTGGGGAAAATTAAAAAGCATAAAGGTAGCACATAGGAAACAAGTTGCAAATTCAAGAGCTATACCTCAAAATTATAACAATTAAAGGAACAGTAGGATAAATGGAAGCTAATCAAGTCTAAGATCTGCTTCATTACCCATACTATACCCAAAGACATTCATTTGGTTTATGGTATATCATCTTTTCCCGTTCCATTCTGTAGTCCAAGTCACCAATAGTATGATATTGAAATAGACATTAAGTTTTTTGGCTTTGACTGAATTATAAATGTCCCATATAAAGATGGAACTCTGGTTATTATATCAACAGCACAGAAGAAACATTAATAAATTCTTTAATCAAAATCTTATTTACATTTCTTTTGTGAAATATTCATTTCTCTGCTTCAAACAAGATGCATTACTTTCATTAAATTCATCAATACCCATTAGTAATGGATAATATGTTTGAACTTTCCATATCCTTAGACTGACCACAGAGACAGACGCTCCACAAATACTGGCATGCTCTCATCTAAAATCAAGGTGAAGGGTCTATCTAAAGCTGACAAAAGCCTATTCTTCTCAATAGAGGTATAAACTGAGCTTAGACATATGGATTTTCTGGTTGTTCTCTTTTCCTTACAGTTTTGTTGCTCTTGGATCTGGAAACTGACCTAAATTCTATGCTATGCTGTCCAATATGGTAGCCACTAGCTCACAAGGCAATTTAATTTTAAATTAATTACAATTAAATGAAATTTAAGGGCGCCTGGTGGCTCAGTCAGTTAAGCAACTGCCTTTGGCTCAGGTCATGATCCTGGAGTCCCAGGATCGAGTCCCGCATTGGGCTCCCTGCTCGGCGGGGAGTCTGCTTCTCCCTCTGACCCTCCCCCCTCTCATGCTCTCTCTATCTCATTCTCTCTCTCAAATAAATAAATAAAATCTTTAAAAAAATAAATAAATAAAAAATAAAAATAAAAAATAAAATTTAAAGTTAAGTTCCTCAGTCACACTACCCACGTTTCAAGTGCTCAATAGCCATAGGTTGTCAGTGGCTACTGTATTGGACAATGCAGATACAGAACATTTCCATCATTACAGAAAATTCTATTGGACAGAGCTGCTCCCATACATTCCAAAGCCTCCACATCCCCTGCCCCAGTACAGGGATCAAAGGGGGCTCTAATTTCTCAGTTCCCCCTCTCTCCACATTCTGAAAGATTTAGATTTTTTTTTAAATCCCCTATTACAACCCAGCCTAAGTCAAAGTGGAGACTCTGACAATTTTATTACTACCTTATCAAGTCACTTCATGATTTTTAAGAAATTATTATTCTAAAAACCCATTTATCCAGACCAGAATTGGTAGCTGTATGAAGTCTATTAATTTAATAGAAACTGACTTCCAGCACATGGTTCCTGGCTTCCTTGCCCCCTAATGTGCTCTGTACCCAGCAGCACTCACAGTATACATCCTTTCCAAGAAAGTTTCCTTCCATCAGCCACATTCATAGACCCATTTAAAATCATGTTAAGGCATTTGCTTTATGTTTTCACAGTCACAGGAAATTACCTCTTTTACTTGAGTTTCATTTTTTCCCTTCCATTTTTTTTAAAAAAGGCTGTCTCCCATGGCAATAAGGCATTTGTGCTCTCTGCAGTTGGATGATTGGAGAAGAAACACTGACAGGCATATTGCTATATCAGTAATGCACTGCCCTTCACAGACAAAAGGCACAGCTACTGACCCACCTCTAGTAAAGCACAAGCCTTGAACTGGGTCTCCAGTGGTGAGAATGGGTTTGCCTTAACCCATCTGATAATGATCATTTGTGTAATAGCTATCTAGAGTTTAGGTGCCAACTGTGGCCAGAATAGGGCTCAATCTGTGGAAAGGGCCAGGACTCAGCTTTACCTACAGTCAGGAAATGATATTGTGGCTAGAATCAAGGCTCAACTTATATCTGATGCTGATGGTCAGAAAATACATGAGAATTAGGGATTAGTAGTCATGGGTTTTAATTCTCTGACCTAGCAAGGTACAGATAATAATAGTTTTTGGCAGAAATCTACAACTTTCTCCTCTACTCCAAGGATAGTACATTTTTGAGGTGTGTGTGCTGTCAATCTCCCATCACCTACCCACAGAGCAGACATCACTAATGGATCATGGCCTTCTTTCCTGCTGTGTTCAGATGAGGCCTCAAACAACTTCACCTTGCAGTGCCCTATGCAGCCATTACTATCCAATCAGAATTGGCCCCAAATATAAAACCTATTTATCATCTTTGCTCCAGAGAAGTCCATGAACCAAGCAGCAAATTACTCCTGCAAAGAAGACCATTATGATTCTGACCATTTTTTAAGGTGAGAAGAAGGTATGGAACAACTTAAGGGTAAGACCTGAGGCAAATCAAAGTATCAGGCACTCCCCTGATTCAAAGGTGAAGAGTTGGCACAGTCTGAGGAGGGATGGGTAAAAGGCAGGAAAGTGTTATTCCCAGACCAACTGCCCTAGTCCTAACTTTACATACTGTCAGAAGTAACATGGTTTTGTACCAATTGGATATATTTGCACCATTTTCTACCTTTTGCTATATGAGTCACTGAATAGTTTCAGCTCCTTGTTTCTATGAGCAGCCACTGAGGCACCCCCAAAAATAAGATCCAAAAGATTCAACTCATTTTGCCTCTAGAAATGACTTTGACCAACTCAGAGACTGAATCTAGAGTAGCACCATTCTTTTCTGGGCACGCCTTTCAGTCACTGGAAAGCATCTTCCTGAGTTACCTCTTTTCAATTTCAGGACTACACATATGTAATAGATTTACTGTCTTTCCAGAGACTTGGTCCACGATTCTACTGGAAGCTTTAGTTCATCATGCCTGAGAACAAATGGCTGCTATAGTTTTAAGTTCTCAAACTTTCTCCAACCACAATTCCAAAGAATCTCAGTGATGGAAGAACCCTTAAAATTCATCTTGTCTAGCCACCTGTCTATTACTTGAATCTCCTTTCCAGCATCCTCAACAAGCTGTCATTAGGTGATTCTTGGACCATTCCAGAGCCAGAGCCAAACTAACAACCTTTCCCAAGGCATTCATTCCACCAACATCTTTCACTGTACCTTTCCCTATCAGCAGAGTTCCCACTTCTGTATATTTCTTCCTTATATTGTGCCCAAAATCTCTCTCCTGATTTCTTCTACCAATTGGCCCTGCTTCTGCCTCATGATACCTTACAAAAAATGGAATCTGTTTTTTACTTCTGTATGACGGTCTTTCAGATGTCTGAGGACAGTTATCATGACCATCACTGTGCCTTCTCTTCTCCAAGCTAATCAGGCCCTATTCCTATGACTGGTAGCCATCAAGTCTTTTCACCATCCTAGTCATCCTTTTTTATTATTATTATTTTTATTTTTACTAATAAGCCAAGAGCTTTATGATGTAGCAGGCACTTTACAATGAATCCAAGAGAGCCCGTCTTCTCTGGGAAGACAGGATGTCTGTACAAACCCTCGAAGTTTTACTTCAAAAAAACAAGCTCTCCCTTTTACCACAGCCTTTGGATCTGTACCTGCCCAAATTGCCCTCGCCCATTTGATATAGGCAGAGCACACAGGTATACCGACAGAGCTGGCCAGCCACTCCAATAAACAGTTACCACATCAGTTCTGTGTTACTCGTGGACAAAGGCATAGACTACCAGATCCTGCAAAGGATTTAGGAAACAGATGAGTTCTCCCTCCACCTTGAAAATAAAATACACTTTAGCAGATGCATGTCCTGAAATAGTTTAGTTGGGAATTCCTAGGAAGATGGTCCATTGTCAAGCCCTTCTTTATCAGCCTGTACGTCCAAAATTCTTCTCAAGGTAACATGAATCCTTTTACTTTTTTAAAACAGTCTTTTTTCCTGTAAGAACTCTTATAATGGAGCCTAGCCCTCCTACTGCTAATGCCTTTTCACGCCACTGGATTAACACTGCGCTGCTGTTTTCTGTGGGCTTCTCAAACCCTTTATAAATGTACTTCATTAGCAAGTAAATGTCATTTCTGTCCAGTGACTGCACAGCCTGCTCAACTGCACTGCTCTTAAAGTTTGTAAGCACCTTCAGCACCACGTGCTAGGCTTGTTCCTTCATGGCTTGATTCTTGGTGTTGACAGGAGAGTTCCATAAGGCTGCATGGAATGCTTGAAGCATGTCCCCTT
>NC_058419.1:21099794-21170981 GCF_002201575.2 Neomonachus schauinslandi | reverse complement strand
CAAGTCAAAAAGTGGGCAGAAGATATGAAAAGACACTTCTCTGAAGAAGACATACAAATGCCTAACAGACACATGAAAAAATGTTCATCATCATTAGCCATCAGGGAAATCCTAATCAAAACCACATTGAGATACCACCTTACACCAGTTAGAATGGCAAACATGGACAGGGAAAGAAACAACAAATGTTGGAGAGGTTGTGGAGAAAGGGGAACCCTCTTACACTGTTGGTGGGAATGCAAGTTGGTACAGCCACTTTGGAAAACAGTGTGGAGGTTCCTCAAAAATTTAAAAATAGAGCTACCCTATGACCCAGCAATTGCACTGCTGGGTATTTACCCCAAAGACACAGATGTAGTGAAAAGAAGGGCCATAGGCACCCCAATGTTCATAGCAGCAATGTCCACAATAGCCAAACTGTGGAAAGAGCCGAGATGCTCTTCAACAGATGAATGGATAAAGAAGATGTGGTCCATATATACAATGGAATATTACTCAGCCATCAGAAAGTAGGAATACCCAACTTTCACATCAACATGGATGGGACTGGAGGAGATTATGCTAAGTGAAATAAGTCAAGCAGAGAAAGTCAATTATCATATGGTTTCACTTATTTGTGGAACATAAGGAATAGCATGGAGGACATTAGGAGAAGGAAGGGAAAAATGGGGGGGGAATTGGAGGGAGAGATGAACTATGAGAGACTATGGACTCTGAGAAATAAACAGGGTTTTAGAGGGGAGGGGGAAGGGGGAACTGGTTAGCCCAGTGATGGGTATTAAGGAGGGCACAAACTGCATGGAGCACTGGGTGTTATATGAAAACAATGGATCATGGATCACCACATCAAAAACTAATGATGTATTGTATGGTGACTAACATAACATAATAAAATTTAAAAATAAATTAATTAATTAATTAATAAAATAAAATAAAATAAAATAAAATCAGTGCACACAAGTCAGTTGCATTTCTATACACTGACAATGAGGAAGAAGAACGAGAAATCAAGGAATCGATCCCATTTACAATTGCACCAAAAACCATTAGATACCTAGGAATAAACCTAACCAAAGAGGTAAAAGATCTGTACTCTGAAAACTAAAGAACTTATGAAAGAAACTGAAGAAGACACAAAGGAATGGAAAAACATTCCATGCTCATGGATTGGAAGAACAAATACTTTTAAAACGTCTATGTTACCCTAAGCAATCTACACATTCAATGCAATCACTATCAAAATACCATCAGCATTTTTCACAGAGCTGGAACAAACAATCCTAAAATTTGTATGGAAACAGAAAAGACCCTGAATAGCCAAAGGAATTTTAAAAAAGAAAACCAAAGCTGGAGGCATCACAATTCCAGAGTTCAAGCTGTAATCATCAAGACAGTATGATTCTGGCAGAAAAACAGACACATAGAACAATGGAACAGAATAGCTGGACCCTCAACCCTGTGGTCAACTAATCTTTGACAAAGCAGGAAAGAATATCCAATGGAAAAAAGACAGTCTCTTCAACAAATGGTGTTGGAAAAACTGGACAGCCACATGCAGAAGAATGAAACTGGACCACTTTCTTACACCATACACAAAAATAAACTAAAAATCGTTGAAAGACCTAAATATGAGACAGGAATCCATCAAAATACTAGAGGGGAACACAGGCAGCAACCTCTTTGACCTCAGCCACAGCAACTTCTTACTGGACATGTCTCCAAAGGCAAGGGAAACAAAAGCAAAGTGAACTATTGGGACTTCATCAGGATAAAAAGCTTTTGCACGGCAATGGAAACAGTCAACAAAACTAAAAGGCAACCTACAGAATGGAAGAAGATATTTGCAAATGACTTATCAGATAAAGGGCTGGTATCCAGAATCTATAAAGAACTCACCAAATTCAACACCCAAAAAACAAATAATCCAGTCAAGAAATGGACAGAAGGCATGAACAGACATTTCTCCAAAGAAGACATCCAAATGGCTACAGACACATGAAAAAATGCTCAACATCACTTATCATCAGAGAACTACAAATCAAAACCACAATGAGATATCACCTCACACCAGTCAGAATGGCTAAAATTAACAAGTCAGGAAACAACAGATGTTGGTGAGGATACATAGAAAGGGGAGCCCTCTTATACTGTTGGTGGGAATGCAAGCTGGTGCAGACACTCTTGAAAACAGTACTGAGATTTCACAAAAAGTTAAAAATAGAAATACTTACAACCCAGCAATTGCTCTACTAGCAATTTGTCCAAAGAATACAAACATAGTGATTTGAAGGGGCACATGCCCCACAATGTTTATAGCAGCAATGTCCACAATAGCCAAAATATGGAAAGAGCTCAGGTGTCCATTGACAGATGAATGGATACAGAAGATGTGGTATATATATATACGATGGAATATTACTCAGCCATAAAAAAAGAATGAAATCTTGCCATTTGCAATGATGTGGATGGAACTAGAGTGTATTGTGCTAAGCGAAATAAGGCAGTCAGTGAAAGACAAATGACATATTATTCCATTCATATGTGGAACTTAAGAAACAAAACGGATGGACATAGGGAAAGGAAAGGAAAAATAAAATAAGATGAAAACAGAAAGGGAGGCAAACCGTATGAGACTCTTACTGTAGGAAACAAACTAAGGGTTGCTGCAGGGGAGGCTGGTGGGGGGATGGGGCAAATGGGTGATGGGCATTAAGGAGGGCAATTGATGTAATGAGCACTGAGTGTTATATGCAACTGATGTATCACTAAATTCTACCCCTGAATCTATTAATACACTATATGTTACTTAAATTGAATTTAAATTAAAAATTCTAAAAAATAAAAATTTTTAAAAATAAAATAAGGTGCACCTGGGTGGCTCAGTTGGTTGGGCAACTGCCTTTGGCTCAGGTCATGATCCTGGAGTCCCGGGATCGAGTCCCGCATCGGGCTCCCTGCTCGGCGGGGGGTCTGCTTCTCCCTCTGACCCTCTTCCCTCTCCTGCTCTCTGTCTCTCATTCTCTCTCAAATAAATAAATAAAATCTTTAAAAAATAAATAAATAAATAAAAATAAAATAAAAACATGATTCAACTTTATGTTGTCTACAAGAAACTCTTTTCAAATATAATGATATTGACAAGGTTAAAGTAAAAGTAGAGAAAAACATATAATGCAAACATCAGTCAAAGGAGACTAAAAATAGCCATATTAATATCACATAAAATAAGCTTCAGAGAAAATTACCAGAGACACATAGGGGCATAACATAATGATAAAAGGAAAAATCCACCAGGAACAGAATATATAGCAATCTGAAATGTGCATGCACCAAACAACAGGGCTGAAAGATCTATAAAGCAAAAACTGATAGAACTGTTTTTAGAGTTGTAAAAACAGAACTCTCTATTTAGAAAAATAGACAAATCCACAATTACACCAGGTGACTTCAACAGCTCACTCTTAACAATTTATAGAACAACTCAACAGAAAACCTGCAAGGATATAGACTTGAACAACACAACTAACCAACAGGATCTAATATACATATATACAGCACTACACCCAGTAACAGTAGACTACACATTATTTTCAAGTACCCATGGAACATAGACCAACATAGATCATATTGTGGGCCATAAAACAAACCTCAACAAATTTAAAAGAATTTATATCATTCCAAGTGTGTTCTCCAACCACAATGGAATCAAACATGAAATCAATAACAGAAAAAATAACTAAAATCTTCAAAGTCTTGGAAACTAAACACACTCCTAAATTATCCATGAGTCAAAGAAGAAATGTCAGAACGTATCAAAAAGTGCTTGAAAATGAGTGACAATGAAAACACGACATATTAAAATTTGTAAGAAAGTTACAGCACTAAATGGACACATTAGAAAGGAGGAATAGGGGGCGCCTGGGTGGCTCAGTCATTAAGCGTCTGCCTTTGGCTCAGGTCATGATCCCAGGGTCCTGGGATTGAGCCCTGCATCGGGCTTCCTGCTCCATGGGAAGCCTGCTTCTCCCTCTCCCACTCCCCCTGCTTGTGTTCCCTCTCTCGCTGTGTCTCTCTCTGTCAAATAAATAAATAAAATCTTTTAAAAAATTAAATAAAAAATTTTTTAAAAAGAAAGGAGGAATAGTCTCAAATCAATAATCTAAGCTCCCAGCTCAAAAATCTAGAAAAAGAAAAGCAAAATAAACCCAATGCAATCAGAAGGAAAAAAATAATACAGAAGTAAATGAAATTTAAAATAGAAAAATAATAGAGAAAATCAACGAAACAAATGGTTCTTTATTTTTTTATTTAAATCCAGTTAGTTAACATACAGTGTAATATTAGTTTCAGGTGTACAGTATAGTGATTCAACCCTTCCATATAATACCCAGTGCTCATCACAGTGCCTTCCTTAATCCCTATCACCTATTTAACCCACACCCTCACCCACCCCTCCTCTGGTAACCATCAGTTTGTTCCCTATAGTTAAGAGTCTGTTTCTTGGTTTGTCCCCCCATTTCTTTTTTCCCCTTTGATCATTTGTTTCTTAAATTCCATGAAAGAGTGAAATCATAAGGTATTTGTCTTTCTCTGACTGAGTTATTTTACTTAGTATAATACTCTCTAGGCTCCATCCACATCACTACAAATGGCAAGATTTCATTCTTTTTTATGGCTGAGTAATATTCCATTGTGTCTTCTTTATCCATCATCAGCTGATGGACACTTGGGCTGTTTCCATAATTTGGCTATTGTAAATAATGCTGCTATAAACATAAAGGTGCATGTATCCCTTTGAATTAGTATTTTTCTATTCTTTGGGTAAATACCTAGTAGTGCAATTGCTGGATCATAGGATAGTTCTATTTCTAACTTTTTAAAGAACATCCATATTGTTTTCCACAGTGGCTGTACCAGTTTGCATTCCCACCAACAGTGCAAGAGGGTTTCCCTTTCTCCACATCCTCACCAACACCTGTTCATTCTTGTGTTGTTGATTTTAGCCCTTCACACAGGTGTGAGATGATATCTTATTATAGTTTTGATTTGCATTTCCCTGATGAGTGAGGTTGAGCATCTTTTCATGTGTCTGTTGGCCATCTGTATGTGTTCTTTGGAAAAACGTCTATTCATGTCTTCTATTTTTTAATTGAATAATTCATTTTGGGGGTGTTGAGTTTTATAAGTTCTTTATATATTTTGGATACTAAGCCTTTATTAGATATGTCATTTGAAATATCTTCTCCCATTCTGAAGGTTGCCTTTTAGTTTTGTGGAAGCTACAAAACTGTGGAAAGTACAGCACGTCAGTGTGTCCTGACAGCTGGGTCCCTGATGGGTCTGGATGACATTATCTCACAGCAGCTGGTAGAGAAGTGAGGTCTGCAGGAACACGAGACTGCCTGGATCCTGTCCATGGTCTCTCTGGGCTGTGGTTTTGTGGGCTCTGTAGTAGGAGGCCAGTAAAGGGTTTTGGACCAGTTCATCCCTAGCACCACCAAAGTAGATGCACTAAAGAAGATGCTATTGAATCAGGGGGGCTTTGCCCCATGTTCTCTAGGCTGGTTCCTCCCATTGGTAAGAGCACTCAATGGACTGTCAGTCCAGGACAAGTGGGCCAAGCTACAGCAGGATTATCCCAATGCCCTCATCACCAACTACTATCTGGCCTGCCATGCAGTTAGCCAACTTCTACCTGTTTCCCCTTCATTACATGTTGGCCGTTGTCCAGTGTATTGTTGTTATCTGGAACTCCTACCTGTCCTGGAAGGCACACCAACTCTAGGCCTGCCTCACTCCATTGTCTCCACCTTGCGGTGATCCAGCTTGACACTGGAGTAGTCAAACTCCTCAAAGTGGGCACATCCGTTTTCATGGGGTTCAACTGCCAGTCAGAACTTAATGGGTTTAGCATCTGACTCCTTTTGAAATCATTAAAACCTTTAGAATGGTCCTCTACTCAAAACAAACAAATGATTGTTCTTTTAAAAGACCAATAAAGTTGACAAACCTCTAGAAAGACTGACAAAGGAAAAAAGAGAAAACACAAATTACCAATGTAAGCAATGAAACAAGATATCACCACTAACCCTGTAGATATCAAAACAGTAAGAGAATGGTATGTAAAACTGTACACACACAAATTCAACAACTCAGGTGATATGGACTGATTCTTCAAAAAATACCAACTACCACACCCTCACCCAATATAAAATAGATAATTTGACTAGCACTGTAACAAAATTAAATTTAGTAGAATTATACCAAATGTATAAAGAATAAATGCCAATTCCATACAATATCTTCCAGATAATAGAAGAGGAAGAAACAATTCACAATTCACTTCATAAAACTAGTATTAGCCTGATACCAAAACCAAACATAGTGTAAAAAACTGTACCAGACCAATGTTCCTCATGAATACATATGTAAAAGTCTCTAACAAAATAACAGAAAAAAAAATTCGGCTACACATAAAAGTAATTATACACCAAGATCAAGTACAATTTAGACCAAGAATGCAAGGCTGATACAATATTACAAAAATTGATCAATGCAATCCATATTAATAGGCTAATGAAGAAAAATTACATGACCATATCAATTGATGCAGAAAAAAAAACATTTGACAAAGTTCAACACCATCGTGATAAAAATTTCAGAAAAATAGGAATAGAGAGGAACTTTCTCAACTTGATATAGAGCATCTACATAAATACTACAGCTAACATACTTCAATAGTGAAAGACTGAATGGTCTCCCACTAAGACAAAGAACAAGGCATGGATGTCCATTCTCACCACTCTTATTCAGCCTAGTGTTGGAAGGTCTAGCCAGAGCAATAAAGCAAGAAAAGACAAGACATACAGATGGAAAAGAAAGAAGAAAACTGTCCCTACTTGAAAATGATTTGCTTGTCTACATAGAATACCCCAATAAATCTACCCAAAAAAAATCCTCCCAAACTGAGTTTTTGTGAGTTCAGCAAGGTTGCAGGATAGAAGATAATCATATGAGAATCAATTGTATTTCTTTTCTTTTAATTTTATTTATTTATCAGAGAGAGAGAGCGCACAAGCAAGGGGAGAGGCAGGCATAGGGAGAAGCAGGCTCCCTGCTGAGGAAGGAGCCTGATGTGGGACTCGATCCCAGGACCCTGGGATCATGACCTGAGCCAAAGGCAGATGCTAAACCGCCACCCAGGTGTCCCTGTATTTCTATATAATAGCAATGAACACATGGACACTAAAATGAAAAATACCATACCACTTAGAATTGCTTTTAAAATAAAATACCTAAGGGCAAATCTAACAAAATACATACAGAACTTACATGCTGAACACTACATAACGCTGATGAAAGAAGTCAAATACAATCTAAATAGATAAATCTAAATAAATACAATCTAAATACATAAATAACATGTTCATGGGTTGGAAAATTCGACATAGTAAAGATCTAAATTCTCCCCAAGTTGATATACAGATCTAATGCAATTCTTATAAAACTCCCAGCAAGACTTTTTTCGTAGATATACACAAGATTATTCTAAAATGTATATGGAAAGGCAAGGGAACTAGAGTAGCTAAAACAATTTTACAAAAAAAACGAATAAAGGGGCGGCTGGGTGGCTCAGCCAGTTAAACAGCTGCCTTCGACTCAGGTCATTATCCCAGGGTCCTGGGATTGAGCCCTGCATCAGGCTCCCTGTTCAATGGGCAGCCTACTTCTCCCTCTCTACCACTTGTGCTCTCTCACTTGCTCTCTCTCTCAAATAAATAAAATCTTAGAAGAAGAAGAAGAAGAAAGTGGGAGGAATCAGCTTACCCAAACTCAAGATTTATTATATATAATATATATGTATATAGTAATCAAGACTATGTGGTATTGACATAGAGACACATAAATCAATGGAACAAAAGAGAGAACCTATAAAAAGCCGCATACAAATATGTCTGACTGATTTTAAAAGCAATTTAATAAAGGATGCCTTATAAAAAATTAACTCAAAATTGATCAAGGATTTAAATTTAAAATACAAAACCATGAAAGTTTTGGAAAAAAAACATAGGAGAAACATTTGAGATTTACGGCTAGGCAAAGAATTCTTAGACTTGACAACAGAAGCACAATTCATAAGAGAAAAATTGATAAATTGGACTTTATCGAAATTAAAAATGTTTGCTCTGAAAAAGACCCTGTCAAGAGCATGAAAAGACTAACTACACAGTGGGACAAAATATTTGCAAAGTACAAATCTAACAAAGGACTTTTATCTAGAACATAATAAGAACTCTTAAAACTCAAAATTTTAAAAAATCCTGTTAGAAAATAGGCAAAAGACATGAACAGACATTTAACCGAAGAGGATGTACAGATGGCAAATAAATACATGAAAAGTTGCTCAACATCATTAGCCACTAGAGAAATGCAAATTAAAACTATGATATGACTACACACTTAAGATATGACTACACACTTGTCCGAATGGCTAAAATAAAAAAACTGTGACTCTAAATGCTGGTGAGGATGCAGAGGAACTGAATCTCTCCTATGTTGCTGGTAGGAATGCAAAATGATACATCCAATGTGGAAATGGTTTGGCACTTTCTTATAAATGAAACATGCAATTATCATACAACCCAGAAATTGCACTCCTGGGCATTTGTCCCACAGAAATGAAGACTTATGTTCACACAAAAACCTGTACACAAACATTTATAACAGCTTTATTCATAATAGACAAAACCTGGAAATAACCCAGATGTTCTTTAATGGATGAATGATTAAATTGTGATACATCCATACCATGAAATACCACTCAGCAATAAAAAGGCTTAAACTATCAATACATGGATAAATCTCCATGGAATTATTCTGAGTGAAAAGAAAAAAACAGTCCCAAAAGTCCACATACTATATTACTTTATTTATTTAAGAATCTTGAAATGACAAAATTTGAGAATGAGGAACAAATTAGTGGTTTCCAGCGGTTAAGGGGGGCGTGGGGGTAGCTATAAAAGGACAACACAAGGGATACTGTGGTGATGGAAATATTCTGTATTTTGACTGTATCAATGTCAAAATCCTGGTTTTGATAGTGTACTATAGTTCTGCAAGATGTTACCAATGTAGAAAACTGGGCAAGGGTACATGGGATCTCTCTGCATTATTTCTTACAACTTTTGTGTACATTCATTTCAAAATAAGTTTAATTAAAATAATTATTGTTTTTAATTAAGCAAAAAAAGGAAGCAGTTATTAACTTCAGGATGAACAAAAAGTTGTATACAGAAAGACATAAGCATCATAGTATGCTACTTGGCTCAGCAGTGCACCACACTTACATAGTTATCCTAAGACAAATACTGAATACTGATTTGAAAAAGATGATTTAATTATATTGTGTGGATGTAGAGAAAAGAAGATGAGCAGGGGATAAAGTGAGTGCTAAATCCTCATATTCCATAACAGAATGTCAATAGATGCTGTCTAAAATTCATATATCAGGAAATAGCAATAAAAGCATATTATTTATACAAATGGAAAACAACTACCAGAAGGATTAGTCAAAAAGACTTAAGTGGACAAGCTAGATGTGAAGGGAGGGAGAGAATGGGCAGGGCCCTGCTAACTTGAAAGCCTTTTGTTAGTATTTTATATTTTACCATTGTGCAATGTATTGATAAAATTTGGTAAACTTTTTAAGGAAGGGGAAGCACCAACCTCCTAAATAACAAATCCAATGTCCTCTTCTCTAGCCTCAGCTTCCTAGACCTTTCTGCACTATTTGAAACTATCGATTATTGATTCCTTCCCTAACCAGCATAACACTGTATCTCTCCATGCTCTCCTGTCCTTTCCATTCCCACTCCTCCAATGCTAGTTCGGAACCTTATTAAATCTCACCCGAACCAATGCACTGGCCTCCACCCTCCTACCCACTTCCTTGGTGCTGTCAAATAAAATTTTCTTATGAAGCATCTGTCATCCTATGAATGCTCTACTGCAGCAGTTGGCAACCTAAGGCCCACAGGCCAAATCCGGACTTCTACCTATTTTGGTAAATAAAGTCTTTTTGGAACACAGCCATGCCCATTCATTAATCTATTGTCTATGGCTACTTTGGTGCTACAATGACAGAGTTGAGTAGTTGTGACAGATACCTTCTGGCCTGCAACGCCTGAAATATGTACTGTCTGGTCCTTTACAGAAAAGTCTGTGGATCCCTCATCTACTACAAGACAAATATATGTCTCATTGTACTCAGAAGTACCTTTGTTTGTTCCCAGACCCCTCTTTCACATGAACCAAAGTAGTTATTTCAAAGCTTCTCCAACATTTCTGAGCCTACTATTCTAAGATCTCTTCCATCAGTCACAGAGGAATAAAGGTCATCAAATAAGAATACTTCAACCACTCTGCTTCAAGCCCCAGCACTGCTTGTATTTGCTCTTGTACATACTTCATTCTTTCTGGAATGTAAGCTCCATACCAACAAAGTTTTTTCCTGTTTTTTTAAACTGCTACATCTTTAACACCTACAACAGTGTCTAGTAGGGCATAGAGGCTCCATAAACCTTTGTTAAATGAAATTATCTTCAATTTCAGTAGAATAGGTGCCACTCCTCTTACCTCAAGGCTAAACTTCCCACCTGTGCTCTGGATCTCCTCCGGTTCCACCTCTCTAGGGACCTCAGCTCATTGATAGATCCTTTCCTTTCCTACATCTCCAACCTTACCCTCTCCCTTTAGTATACAATTGTGCTCATGTCTCTCCTGGTATACATGCATATATAAATAATAAACTATCACCCAGCTGCTCACCTCTCATTCACAGCCAAATATCTTGAAAGAGTTGTCTGTATTCAGTCTCCACTTCTTTTCCTCCATTAAATTCTCAATTCACTACAATCTGGTTTCAGCCCCCACCACACCACTGAAATGGCTTCAGTTAAAGTTAGCAATCCCCTCCATGGTGCAAATTTAGTTACCCATTCCTGCCTGGTTCTGTCTATGTCTCGGTCTCCCCCCCCCCCCCCAACCCCCAAGTATCTATCTATTCCTTAAATTTCTCCTCTGGAATTATGTCCTTGGCTTTTTTCTTTACATACTCTGCCTAAACTCCGCATTCACTTTAATGGCTAATTGTGATCTATATCAAAGGTGGAAAACTGGCTGCTTGAAAACTCATATGGCTAAGTAGCTGACTTTTGTTTGGCTGACTTACCAGATTATTTTTAACTTTAGTGCCCTTGGGCAGGACCTATGCACATCTCCTCCTTTTGTCATTACCCTATATCAGCCCCAGCCTGAATCATCCATTTATGTTACCTGCCTGGATCCTAAAGACATTTGATTAGCAACTCCTGGCTACTGTGACTCTCAAAACTATATCTGCAGCCCCAACTACATTCTTGCACTCCAAATAATATATCCAACTTTTTGCTATTATCTCCATTTGAATATCTGACAGGCCCCTCACATTCAACATAGGTAAAACTTAGCTATAGGTAAGACTTCCCTCTCAAATCTTCTCATACACCTGTGTCCCCCTCTAAGTGAATGGCTCTCTCTGACACCCAAGTCCAAGCCTGAAATTCATCCTTACATTCTATTACCCACCTTGTCACTTGCATTCCATTGATTAGTGAGTCCTGTCAATTCTACCCCCATCAATCTCTCTTAGATGTATGTATGACCTCTTCTTCCTCCCCACTGCTATATTTTTAATTCCAAGTTGTGTCATCTTCACCTTGGATCACTACGATAGCCTCTTTAAGGCTTTTCATGATCAGCTCCCCCATTTACCCCTCCAGCCTCATCTCTTTACCACTCAATTCACACCCTAGGTTCAAGCCTACCACTCTCAGGAACTCTCCAGGCTCTCTACACCTCAGTGACTTTGCATACTCTCTCTGTTTGAAATGTTCTTCCCATTTTTCTGCTCAAAAAACCCTTCCTCAGTCCTCTGTTTCAGAAAAACCCATACTCTCCTTCATATTTCAACTCAGACATTACCATTCCTAGAATGCCTCTCTTGACCCCTCACATCCTGTCTAGGATAGGTGCTCTCAGCACTTTTCACCCATATCCCCCACTGAACTAGTTTCCTGTGATCAGGGAAGGTATTCATCTCTAAACACCACACAATTTTTAAAATGTCTAGCACATAACGGTCCATCAATAAGATTTCTTGGTTGAATGTTTCCTGGTATAAAATCTACCTTTATTAGATTGGTGACCAAGAGTTTTTGCAACAGCTCCATAGCTCCATTTTCATCCATATCTCTCACTATACCAGTACATGTATCTAATGCTCCAAACAATGTAAAGAGTCAAAAATATCCCATTATATGTTTTGACCAGGGAGAAAGTCTGTAAAACCCAATAGTTATATTCACAAATTTAGATAAATTGCCACTGTGACTCTTGAATAAGTAACCAAATTGGTCTACTTCATTCCCTGAAGCCCCTGTGCTGGTTTCCCACATCTATCATTGCTCATGGTCTCTTCAATCTCTCTTCTTATAATAAGTCTGTTTCTCATACACCAGATTAAATACTGTCTTCCTGAAACCTGACCAGTTCTACCTAGCCAGAAATAGAAATGATTGCTTCTTCCCCTGAGCTCCTCCATACCTTGTATTCTCTGATAACTATCCAATTTTTCCTTGTTTTGTAGTTTTTTGTGTGCATAGCTTTTATCCACTTCCAGACTATAATCTTCCACAGAGGAAGGAACATGTCTTTTTTAACCTTTGAATGCCTTATAACATCCTGAACTTAGCAGGAACTCAGTGCATATTTTAAATGAATATTAAACAAAATCAGATTAGAGGAAGCATTTCGCCTAATTACAAATGTATTTGGCATTTGATTATCATCCCCAAATCCAACTGCTTTGTGAATTTGAAAAAAATAAAACTTATCCATGGCAGTAATTAGTAATTATCATGGTACTTCCCATTTACAAATATTAACATAGGGAAAAGGGGTTTTCAAAGTCACTGAGAGGAGTAGACACTTTGGTTTCCATTTCTAAAACCTAAGCTACAGAATCCATTTTTATATGGTCTGCTTGGACAGTGAACTGATTGCCTCAGCCTCCTACTGAAACTATATTGGCAACTCAGAGGTATCTCTTCAAACCCTGAGTAGGTTCCCTGGAGCCTTCCTGAGATAAAGAGCTGTAATTTAATTTGCCATTGCATAACCCAGTCACGGAAATCACGAAGGAGCTCATGTTTTCATTCCCTTCATAGTAGACATTTAATTATATGATAATTACTTACAGCTTGCTGCTCAGCTTCTACTTTTATGAAATGTAAATTACACTTCACTCAAAAGTGCAAGATGAGCATTTAAAATACTTCACTAAATAGATTTAAAGAATTTCCTGACATTTTTTCCCCCAGGCCAAGAATTAGAAAGGCAATATACCATTAAAAGAAACTTTCATTTAGATACCAGGAAAGTTGAGTTCTTGATAAATAAATACCTCAAAGGGAGAAAAACTTCCAAGTTAAAAAAAATGTATACTGGGTTTTGAATAAGCTCAGTGGCCTCAGTGAAGCCAAAGCTCATCTCTCAGAATAAGTAAACTACTTTATCAACTGTGCTTTACTGGTAGATTCATTAACTGAGTTTTACTGGCAACACTGAAGAAAAGAAAGTGATGGCAATGATAAAAATGATACAATTTGAAGGACTACTTTTCAAAATGAATGTCAAATCTATCTTATTATTCTTCTAGCATTATTTTCACTTGACTCTAGAATTACAGACTCCTAACAGAGGTGAAATGATTGGGGAAATCATCATTTACATTGCTACATTATGTATTTAAGTAGAAAACGTAGTCTAAGGAATGCAAAGCCACAGCTGACTCAAAGGAATCATGAACCATTCTCCTTAAACCTTGAACCTTGCATTTAGAGGCTTTGACATTGTTTATCGCCAGCTCAAAATTTAAGAGTGTTCAGGATAAGTCTCCATATTTGTCTCTGGCTTCTCATCCAGAGTCTTGACAGAAAAGTTCAAAGGAATTGGAAAATAAACAATAACCAGAAAAGCAGACAGGTCACTTTAATTTTCAAATGGTAAATAAATACATAGACATTTAAGTAAATTATTTGCCATTGTTTGATCAAGAAATCACTAAGAATTCAAGGTCAATTACCACTGATAACAGTAAAAGACCTTACACTTGTAGGGAATTTTTTAATTTCAAAACATTTTCACATGAAATCATAACATATTAGAGCTAGAGAGAATCTTAAAAATCATCCAGTGTAATCCCCCTCTTCTTTAATATACTTATTCTTGTTTTATTTTTATAAACTCTTAATTAACTTGTAACATATATACAATAAAGATAAATCTGAAATGTACAAATTAACTTTTATAAAGTGAGCATACCTGTATTACCACCACCTAGATCAGGACTTAGAACTAGATCAGCATTCTAAAAGCCTCCTTCTGGTCTATCACTCTTCTGATTTCTATCACCATAGACTAATTTTGCCTGTGTTTGAACTTGACATAAATAGACTCTCTATTGCATCTGACTTCTTTCTTAGACTTATATCTATGAGATTCATCCAGTTGTTTTGTGTAATATAGTTTGTTCTTTTTTTAAAAAAGAGATTTTATTTATTTATTTTAGAGAGAGAGAGCACGAGGAAGAGGGGCAGAAGGAGAGAATCCCAGGCAGGCTTACACTGATCTCAGAGCCCTACACAGGGCTTCATCTCACGACCCTGAGATCAGGACCTAAGCCAAAACCAAGAGTTAGAGGTTTAACTGACTATACCACCCAGGCACCCTTAGTTTGTTCTTTTTAATTGCTGTGTAACATTCTATTATTTATTTTTTTTAAAGATTTTATTTATTTATTTGAGAGAGAGAGAATGAGAGACAGAGAGCATGAGAGGGAGGAGGGTCAGAGGGAGAAGCAGACTCCCCGCTGAGCAGGGAGCCCGATGCGGGACTCGATCCCGGGACTCCAGGATCATGACCTGAGCCGAAGGCAGTCGCTTAACCAACTGAGCCACCCAGGCGCCCACATTCTATTATTTAAATAGACCACAATTTATTTATCTATTCCAATGCTGAGGAACATTTAGATTGCTTTCCATTTGGTGCCATTAAAATAATGCTGCTATAAACATTTTTTACATATCTTTTGGTGCACACATATATACATTTCTGTTGGTATATACATATAGGAACAGATTTATTAGATCTTGGGTACATATAGATTCAACTTGAGTAGATACTGTCAGTTTTCCAAAGTGGTTGTACCAGTTTACATTCCAATCAGTAGTAAATTAGAGTTCCATCAGCTCCCCATCCTTGACAATACTTAGTGGTATTAATCTTTTTAATGTTAGCTATCCTGATAGGTGTATAGTGGTATCCTGTTGTTTTAATTTGCATTTCCCTGATGACTAATGATGCTTGTTAACCATTTCAATATCCTGTTTTGTGAAATATCTGTTCAAGTCCCTAAAAATTTTGAATTTGGTTTTTTTTTTTAAAGATTTTATTTATTTATTTGACAGAGAGAGACCCAGCGAGAGAGGGAACACAAGCAGGGGGAGTGGGAGAGGGAGAAGCAGGCTTCCCGCAGAGCAGGGAGCCCGATGCGGGGCTTGATCCCAGAACCCTGGGATCATGACCTGAGCGGAAGGCAGACGCCCAACGACTGAGCCACCCGGGCGCCCCTGAATTTGGTTTTATCTATGTTTTTTAATTGAGTTGTAAGAGTTCTTAAATATCCTGAATACAAGCCCTTTGTCAATTGTGTATATCACAAACATTTTCTCCCACACTGGTTTGCCTTTTCATTCTCTTAATGGTGTTTTTTAGATAAACAGAAATTCTTTATTTCATAAAGTCCAAAAGAGAGGGCTCAAATTAGCAATATAAGGAAAAAAGAGATATCACTGCAGATATTATATATGTTTAAAAAATAATAAAAAAAACAACTCTATGCCAACTTTTTTGGCACAATAAGTTAATGCATTGTCCATTTTCATCCTATAAGCTATTACCACTATATAAGTCTAAAAAAACGAAAGATTAGAAAATGACCAAGGGATTTTACTTCACAACTGTGGAAAGATTATTTACTTATTCCACATGGTTTTATATATTCTAAATGTTCAATATTATGAAGCAAAGTAGATATAACAATGAACAAAAAAGACTAGTCCCTATCCTTATGGAGCTTACAAACCTATAAGAGAAAGAAATATTAACGATCACCTTAATAACTCATTACCATTATGGTATGTGCTACATAGAAAAGCTACAGGGTGCTATGCATGTGTATAATGGGGGCCTAAATAGAGTACGGGGCCATGGAAAACTTATCTGAAAGAGTGACATATAAGCTGAGACTTGAAGGATGGTTAGGAGCTTGCTATGTGAAAGGAGGTGGAAGAACAGAGAAGATGATGAGAAAGGGAAATTCAGAAAGAATGAGAACCCTCTCCCACCCCATCCCTGATGTGCTTGCAGAGAAACACTTGTGCATGCTCACATGCACGAGCGCGTGCACGCACACACACACACACACACACACACACTAGCATGCACACATGCACATTGCCTACCCAGAGTAATATGAGCCTTGTGACCTGGAAATCTGGGGGTTCAACAGCTTCAGGTCAAAGTTAAGAGAATATGTTCTAAATCCAAAGGAGGCAAAGAGCTAAACTGATGTCCTAAAATGGAAGTGGCTCTGAGGTTTGGTACCTCAGATAAAGAGGTACCTAGAGTTTCAAGACAGTATCCTCAAAACTGGCAGGGCTACTGGAGTTTTACAGATTCTACAAGTAGAGGGTATAGGCGCCCTGTTCTTTGACAGTGCCCAGGGAGGTGACAAGACCTCAGAGGAAAATGGCACTGTGGTATACAAGGAAGGCTAGACCCCAGGCCACTTTGGGGCTCCCACCCTGGATAGAAACCCACATTCCTCAGCTTGGTCCAGGGTCATCAGACCTGTCAGCCTTAAGGTGACCACACAGTATGTAGACTGAAGACTCCCTGTGATTTTTCCAAGATACCCAGTAACTTAACATGACCCTGGAGACCTCAATAATGACTGAGATTGAATTTTCTACCAAATTTTGAGAAGCGGTGTGCCCTCTTAGCAGATTAAATTATGTTTAGAGAATAAAAAATATACAGTACTTCTTTCACTCCATATTTTAGAGTAAAATGCATGCCCACCACAAGATTGAATACTGGGGGGAAGTAGTGGAGTCTGGAAAGAGTCTCAAAGTGGTTTGGGCTGAGATACAGGTGTCTTTTCTAGTCTTCCCTTGGTCATGAGTGGAGAAGGAGCAGTTAAAGGTGCAGGGCCAGGGTGAACAAATACTTAGTGAATGAAAAAAGAATGGTCCTGGTCCCTTCAGGGACCCATTCCAATCTCCAGAAAGTCATTCTTTCTATCTGACCTCCATCTCTCCCACAGGAGAAATACATAGAAATTTAGGCTGCCTTGCCTTAATCTATTGCTTCCCAGCAGTGAAAGTAGGCCTCCCAAGTGGCCGCCAAGGTTACAGGGGCAAAAATGTGCTTTATGCTTAACTGGGAAAGATGCTACTCCTTGAGCTATGTGTCATTAGTGGATCCTAATGTCATTAGGTACAAGAATAAAAATTTGCATAGAAATCATTGCAGAGAATTGTTTCTTCCCCATGCCGGTATTGATTTTCCAGCACCGTTAGCTGCTTAATGCTACTGCTTTTAATTGATTACTCTAGAGGAGTTCCTCAATAGCAGGATTCTTCAATTGAGACGCTAGGACATTCATTGAATGTGATTCGACAACCTCGATTGACTCTGGAGACCTGCCTATCCATGGAGCAATCACAGCAGCCCCACACGCCTTAATAAATAATGTGGCCCTTCCAAATACTCAGGCTACAGCCCAGTTAAAAATATGAACCTGTCTGGTTCTGTTTACCTGCTAAAAATCAATGATCAAGTCATACATTTGTAACTACACATAAAGGTGGGTATCAAGGCTTATTTTAAAACTTCTTCTTGTTTCTACCTCTGTATATATGGGGAAACTGAAATGCCTGAATTCACCTTCCTGCCTTAGCAGTTGAGTAACTCTAGCTAGAATCTCCTTTGACTAATCAGGGCTATTTCAGTGTGAAATATTTGGAACACCATTGTCACTACTGAGACTAGAGAAGCTGAAAAGTGTTGGAGTGAAAGCATACTGAGGTAAGGACAGCTCAGGGGAGCACTTCAATACATACTAACTTACCCAATCCCCAGCAGGAGCTTCTTGTCTTCTGATTCAATTTTCTCCCAAATGTTGGCCCCAGGAGGAAGGCTCTGGTTCAGCAAGTCAATCCAGTTGACCAAATATAGAGTATCTTGGTAGGGTTGATATATATGTCAACTCACATATTCAGATGCTCAAGAATTTTTTGTATAACTTTGTCTACTTTGAGCCCCCATACCTCCAGGTAGTATAAAACTTAATCACAGTCAATTCAAGCACTCCCCACAATCTCTGGGGTTGTGACTAAGACAAGCAGAAAGTTTTTAGTCTTCAGCTGTCTTCTTCCATCCATCCTGGGATCCAGTCATCTGTGGCCTCGATTATCCACGTGAGGATATTCAAATTCCACCCAGGTCTCAATCACAGTTGTACTCAGATCACTGCTGTGCTTCCTCAACCCTAAGTTTAAATTTTCTCAGGTCTCAGGGCCCTTTGTGACTATCTAGAAAACAGTTGGTTCTCCCATACCTTACCAGAATCCAGAGAATTATAAGATCGCTCAAGCCCAGTCTCCCGTGATATAATATATGCAGCCAACTCTACTGGCTTTGGTGCTAGGCTGTGTTCAGCAGGACTCTTCAAGCCTTGTTGCCTTCCCCTACGCAGGGAGAGGCAAGGCACAGTCTCTTGCTCAGATTTCTCCATCACCCCCCCATTTAAGTATTATATTATTTATTTAACTTGAGTCTTGGCTCACAGGGACACGTTATACCACCTCTCTTAAGGGACTTACCAAGAACACATTCCTTTGCTCTAACTCTCACTCCTCTCATATCCCATGGAATTTTCATCTAGCCTGAGGAGAGAAAAACCTGCTCTGATTGGTCCTTTATCCTTTCAAATCTATTGTGTATGTCATAAGTGTATGTTCTAAGTTCTTTAAGCTCAAAAGTCCTGGTTCCTGAAACTATAAAGAGGATTTTAAAACTCAAAGGCTAAGAATTAACTTTTTTGTTTTCCATTCTACTCTAATAACCTTTCCCTTAGGAGATGTCTTTGCTAAATCCGGGAAGGGCTAGGTATAAGGAGACACACACACACACACACACACACACACACACACACACACACAGGATAATTTATTAAAACATTATCCAAACATGCTACTATATACTTAAGGTTATAGCAGAAACTAGAGGAGACAAAAGATACAGTCTGTGTGCTAAAGAGAATACAGTTTCATTATGCAGACCATGATTTATATAGCTGAGACACTCAAAATATGCATTGTCTCATATAATCCAGGGATAGCTTGAATGCTACTCGAAACGCTATAAAGAAGCCAAATAAAAGAGCTATCAATATGAACCATAGGGGTCAGAGACAGTTCCGTGGAAATGACTGACCTGAAAGGAAGGAGGTAGAGAGGAGGAGGTAATAAATGAATAATTTCATCTCAAAAACTTTTCTCCAGGCAGGTGTCATGTCCCTTATATTAGGCCTTTTATGGTGTTTTCACGGTCCTCCTGTGTTTTTTATGAAAAGGCCTATATGTCTTCCTAAAATTAATGTGCCCTAGAGGTCAATTCACTTATTATTCAACACTACTTATTAAACATCTACAGTATGCTGAGCCCCAAGTTAGGTACCTTTAGGGCTATTTGTATAGATGAGAACAACCTGGATCTCTTACCAAGACGGAACCATATAACAGGCAGTATAGTATAGACCAGTGATTCCCACATTTGAGCATCAAAGTCACCTGGAGAACTTATTAAAACACAGATGGCTAGGCCTCATCTCCAAAGTTTCTGATTCAGTAAGTCTATGGCAGTTGAGAATTTGCATTTCTACTGAGTTCCAAGTGATGCCGATGCTGATGGTCTGGCAAAAACAACTAGCAAAATGGTTAAGAACCCACAAGATTTGGGCGCCTGGGTGGCTCAGTTGTTAAGCGTCTGCCTTCGGCTCAGGTCATGATCCCAGGGTCCTGGGATCGAGTCCCGCATCGGGCTCCCTGCTCGGTAAGAAGCCTGCTTCTCCCTCTCCCACTCCCCCTGCTTGTGTTCCTGCTCTCGCTGTCTCTCTCTCTGTCAAATAAATAAATAAAATCTTTAAAAAAAAAAAAAGAACCCACAAGATTTATAGTCAACTAGCTCTGGGTTTGAATTCTAGCTCTGGCACTTACTATCTATGGAAACCTGAGTACATTATTTAGCTATTTTGAGCCTCAGGGTTTTTTTTTTAATCTGTAACACTTCATACAATGAGATTCAGTAAACATATTTGAGATATACAGTATGTCTAGGCACAGGGGAAATAGCAGTGAACAAAATAGCTGTAGACTCTCTGGGAGTGACAACTGTTAAACAAAACTGTAAAAGTACTGTATAATTATCGCCGTGATTAATACTATAAAGAAGGGCAAGGTGTTACGGAAAACAGGAAAACTTAAGCCAGATTGAATGGTCAGAGAAGACATTACTGAAGCAGACTGATACCTGATCTGTAAGTAAGAGGATCCTTGTTAATTAGTAGGATTAGTAGGGTAGGTCTGCTATTATTTGGAGCTGCTGGATGGGCAAGGGAAAATATGATTGATAGTGGTATGTGGGGCTTCTGAGTGTAGCCAATAGAGAGTGGTAAGGTGAGGGGGCAAAGAGAGGCATGAGTTATAGAAAGGGTGGATGAGGCTGGCAGTAATAGGTGGGCTAGAGGGTATGGCTAATGGAGAAGGATATGGTGGTGGACATGACAGTGGGGAATTGTGGTAGGGTGATGAGGATATTGGGGAAGTAAAGCCTAATGGAAGTGGTGCATAGGAACTGATGAACTTGCTGCTCATGGTAGGCAAGCTTAATGAATGTGACTTGTAAGTGATGGTGATGAGTGGAACCATTATAAAGAATAAGTAAACATTACTTTAGACAAATGAAGCAGAGAAGGCCTTCTTGATGTAGTGACATTTAAGTTGAGAATGGAAGGATAAAAAGAGGTGATGTATACTCCAAGCAGAACGAACTGCTCATGCAACAGCTCTGAGACAGTAGGGAGCTAAGGATCCTATAGAAACCCAGTGCAGCTAGAGTGACAAGAGTAAAAAGGAAAATGGTAGAAGATGATGTTGGAGAGGTAGACAGGAGTCAAACCATGCAGAGCCTTGTAGAGATTGGTGGAGTCTGGTCTTTATCTTAAGAGCAATTAGAAGCAATAAGATCATCTTAATATATTCAAAAGCTTACTCTGGCTACATTGTAGATAATATACTAGAGGGGGACACCAGTTAGGAGTTTGGAGAAGACTGAAATAAACCCAGCAATTCAGCACCAAGTCACATTTTTCCACTGACAAAATATAAGTACCTCCATAATCGGAGCCCTTCTATGTCTTTCCTCCCTTGTGATTCCTTGCCCAATATCCCAGTAGTGGGACTAGATTTTCTACACAAAAATCTGTTTCCCAATCTGAATCTAGATCTGAATCCCTCATAATCATACCATACTATATCATACCATAATCCCTTGATAATCGACAATCAACTAATCTGGACTCTGCCAATTTTTAAATGCTTGGGTGACCATTGTCAAGTGCCTCACTTCTGCTTAGCCAACAGCCTGGTTCTTCATTTAGCTTGTCATTAAGGATATTTACTGCTTTTAGCCCTCTGTAGTCTGATTTGATTCTGAACCTACCCTGATGGAACTCCTAATATCATGTATTCAAGCCTATGATAACCAACATTAAACCAGAGAATTACATCTTTGTCCTATCCCAGCCCTCCCCTGACCCACTAAGCCCTCCTGAATTCCTAAGTCTTGCTTACTCCTATCTGGCCTGTGCCACCCCTACCAAGCCCTGGTTCTACCATCAGGTATTACTGAAGTGCTAGAACACCATTCAATAATAAGCATAGCCTGGGATTCAGACCACATCAGGTCTTGCTGTCTGAGAATTGGATGTGGGCTATTTGATATTCTTGGGCCCTTGTGATTTTACAACTCAGGCCTGGTAAACAAGTCAGAAATGCTCCTTTACAATACCTGAGTCCCTCGTACAGTTTCTGGGAAGTCAGCACTCACATTTGAATGGATTTGGATTTGGCTGAGGCCTCCTAATAATTTAATAAGTGCATTTGTTATATATCCTAGACTACAGTCATCACTTGGGTGACATCATTCTACTCACTCTGAGGCAGTAACCCTGAAAAACAAAAAATATCTCCTTCCTGGGTTGCTGAAAGACCTTAGTAGCTATGTAGCTCAGATATGTCTCTCTGATTGTTAGGTTAAGGCCCAACTGATCAGGTCCATGATCCTCATGTTGAAGTCATTAAATTGCAAATGGAGATGGTGGGAGAAGATGAGGGAGAGGTGAAGCTACTAATGGGTTCAAAGTTCATCAGTTTTCTAGACCTTTGTTAGAGTTCTCTGGGAGCCAGATTAGAGGTAGTGGAGGCAAGTGACCAAGTGTGATGATTGCAGACACAAATGGAAAGCTTTTTGGATTCAAGATCCTTCATGTATAAATCAGCTATTTCTCACTATAAAGACCAAAATACTTGGTGGGGGGAGTCAAGTGGTGAAAACAATTCTCTCTCAGAAAGAGTCATCTCACAAGTAATCTGGAAGATCTCTTGATCAAGACCAGCCAGGGGCTAGTGGCAAGAGTTTATAGGTTACAACAAAGAATTCCTAGGAGTGGGAAACTCAAGTCTCTGGGAAAGAATAGAAAAGTGTCTGGCAAGCCTAGCCTAAAGAGCCTAAAGAGCTGAGCTCGAGTCTACAAAAGGCAGTAGAGGTGGCAAAATGTCAGAGTACCAGAAAGAGACCAAAACCAACAGGGGTAAACCAAAGAGTAGTCAGTCCCAAAGTCAGAGATTTTGTAGATTTGTATAGGCAAGCACAAGAAGTTCTTTCTGAAAGTTCACCAGGAGCTCTTTGGAATAGGCTTGAAACTGGATTAGTCACAAAGATGATGCTTACCATCCAAGGTGAGTTTTTTTACTGGTTGGCCCCAGTACAAAGTGTAATAAATGAAATTTAGTTTTTAGGTTCTCTCTCTTCCCTTTTTGGCAGCCTCTTACCCCAAGCATCACTTGCTACATCCAGCCACAAAGATCCCACCCATCAAGTCTATCCTCTCACAATGCCCCAAGGCCCAGAAATCCCTACAATCTGGGTCCCCTTCCATGCTCTCTGCCAGCCCATCAGATCAAGGCATAGCAGACTGAGTGTTGCCTAACACATTTTCCTTTGCATTTTAGTGGAAGCTTTTAACAATTGTCTTTCAGTGAGATCACCCAAAGCAATAATTCTAATATTGGGAACTTCCGGCTCTCCAGCATATCTAGGAGAATTTGGAGGACTGGTTTGAAACAACACAAATTTATTCTCTTATGGTTCTGGAGTTCAGAAGTCTAAAATGTGTTTCAGGGTCTTAAAGTCACAGTGTAGACAGGGCTGGTTCCTTCTGGAGGCCCTTAAGGGAAAATCCATTTGCCATGGTCAGCTTCTAGTAGCTGCTTATATTCCTTGACTTTTGGTCCATTCCTCCATCTTCAAAGTGCATCATTCTAATCTCTGCTTCTGTCATCACATTGCCTTCTCCTCTGCCTCTGTCTCCTCCTGAGTCCCTCTTATTAGGACCCTAGTGATTACATTGGGTCCATCCAGATAATACAAAATAATCTTCCCATATGAAGATCCTTAACTTAATCATATTTGCAAGGGTTCCTTTTGCATATAAAATAACATTCCAGGGATTCCAGGGATTAGGACATGGAAATATTTGGGGTATCATTATTCACCTTACCACAGGGAACATTTCAAACTGTACCATGGTTTAGACATTTTCCATGTCTACACATAGCTTATGGGTTAGAGATTTTAAAGAAATGTCAAATAACTCAGTGTTACCGGGACGCCTGGGTGGCTCAGTCGGTTGGGCATCTGCCTTCGGCTCAGGTCATGATCCCAGGGTCCTGGGATCGAGTCCTGCATCGGGCTCCCTGCTCCGCGGGGAGCCTGCTTCTCCCTCTGCCTCTGTCTCTCTCTCTGTCTCTCATGAATAAATAAAAATAAAATCTTTAAAAAAAAATAACTCAGTGTTACCTTTACCCAGTGATCACCATCTTCCAAAGGCCTTCTGTGGATGGAAGGAGGTGACTGGAGGGTGGGGGTGGGGGAATGCATATTACAAAAGTTCTGCAATGGTAAATTTGGAATTGGCCTCTTACCTGAGTAACTCCACTGCCAATTAGGATCAGGCTCTGCCTTGTACTTTCATTTGAAGCCTCATTTCATGACAATTCATTTCAGTGCTTCTGCTGCTTTTCCAATACAATTTGCTCTTGAGCCCAAATGGTGCTCTCAACCTGGTTGAAGATTGAAGGCCAGTTTCCTTCAACTCAGACCTTGATCGAGGAAATAGGAAGTGGACATTTGGAAAATTTATCTGGGAAGGGAGGGAAATTAAAACTGAAGGGAATCCAATTGTTCTTCAGAAATGTCTAAAAAAATTAGAGCAATGGTGACTCAAAATGACATCCTACTTAGCTTATAAGCTCTCACTTGTTCAGCATTCTGTAGGGCAGGAGACAGCCTGAGTCTCTCTGCCCAGGAAATCAGCACAAGTCTCAGAAGCTGAGGGCAAGGATGCTGTAGTGAGCAAGAAAAGATACTATCCAGGGCCATCACTTCCTAAAGTTTGTGTTCTATGAATAAATGTATATAATAGCTACCAGTGATTGTGTACTTACTATATGCTAAAAACTGTTAAGCACACCAAATGCACTGTCATTTCCTTAACCTTCATAACAGCCATATAAGGTAGTTAATACCACCCCATTTTATAGGTTAGGAACCCAAGGCACAGAGAGGTTAAGTCACTTGTCTGATGTCAGACAGTTCCTATGAGGTAGAGTTAAAGTTTGAGTGCAGGTATATCTGACTCCAAAGCCCATGCTGTTATTCACCATGCTATATTGTTCCACACAGACCTGTGCTTGAGGAATTCTGTGTTAAAGATGTGGAGGTTTATGGTGTCAAATGGGTCATCATACCTGCTCACTAAAACTACTGTCCTAAAGGACTTAATTTCCACATTGAGGGAAGCATTGGAGACAATTTCACCAGGTGTGCATGAATTATAATATTTGGTAACAGGTGAGATCCAGGCATGTGTATCTTTAAAAAACAGTTATGTTGTCAGATGCTGGCCAGGGCCAAAGATAACATGACATATATATTATCATGTAGGGGTAAACCCCCTTCTGGAGAAAAACCATGTCTGACCAGGGTGTTAATTCTGGCATACATCCTACTTGGAATGATCCTCAGTTTTCTCTTCATATGCATTTTTAAAAAGCTCTATACAGTCATTACCTATACACTTTATGAATGGAATAAGTTCTAGGTCTCATGTCCTCCAAGCAATAGTTTCCATATATCACCTGTTTCCAACCACCCAGACTGGTTCAGAGGTATGAAAGACTTCAAGGGCCTTGGATCTGAGATTTTTTTTTTAAAGAAAAAAAAAGAAGGCATATAGGTACCTTACTCAGAAGATTTAGAAAAGGTTATAATTATTTGTAAGATTGATTATAGGAGGCAGCTAAAGTTGTGCAGGGCCTCAGCTTAATGACCGAGGCAGGAAGTCAAGACTTGCTCATCAGGAGCTGCCCTTATGCCTCAAGCCAGTACCTACCACCTCCATTATATATTGTTTCAACATCTGCAGGTTTGGGCCACTCATTCAACAGACCTTTATTAAAGGACCAACTATGTGCCCAGCACTATGCTAGACACTAAGAGGGGTACAAAGATGTACAAGACACAGTTCTGCTCAAGATATTATATCTGTCTTGCTATTCAGACTCCCCAACAAGTATAGGAACCAAAGAAAAGTGCAGAAACAAAAGACAAAAATAGGTTCCGTGATCAAGTTCACTCAACTCTGGGTCATTTTCCTTTTTGTCCTGTTATTTCCTTGTCCCCTTCACCCCACAACTTTTCTGTCCCTGATCTCATTCTCTGAAGCTCAGACCACCTTTCCTCTTCTCTCCTCAAGTTATGGCCCATTTTTTGTACTTCACTATCTTCTTGCTGCTTCATGAAGATTTGCTCCCAACTCCCTTTGATATCTGATATCTTCACCTATTCGTAGTCATCACACTACCCCAACCCTAACATATTAACCACCAGCAACAACAACTAACACAACACAGCCTACAGTTTGAATTATGAGAGCATGTGAATTAAAAAACTGGCAACCACTTGGTGGCAGCATACCCAAATTCAAATAGCAGGAACTGTTTCTAAGTGAGAACAGCCTGAATTTACAAAACTAAAGTTAGAAAATGCCAGATATGCAAAGCTAAAGTTAGAAAATGATAACCATGTCACAGCTATAAAGAAGTACCAGTTGTACTTAGGAAGACTGAATTGAGAGTGTGTTACAGTCCCAATAACTGCAGAGAAAGAGAGAGAGAGAGATGCAAAATTTATTATGGGATGGGGCGCCTGGGTGGCTCAGTCATTAAGCGTCTGCCCTCGGCTCAGGTCGTGGTTCCAGGGTCCTGGGATCAAGCCCAGCATCAGGCTCCCTGCTCGGCGGGAAGCCTGCTTCTCCCTCTCCCACTCCCCCTGCTTGTGTGCCCTCTCTTGCTGTGCCTCTCTCTCTGTCAAATAAATAAATAAAATCTTTTTAAAAATTTATTATGGGAATTAGGGGTACATTTTCAGGGCCATAGCTACAAGAAAGAGTCCTAATGTTTTAGCACTACTAGCAGAGAGCCTGTTGTGTCTCCATATTCCCTTAGAGAAAACTGAACTTAGACTAATTGAATAATCCAAACTATTGAAAACAATGACAAGCCAAACGAAATGTGTATACAGACATTTCTTTCTGGTATAATGGGCCATAATAATAGGATACTTACAATAATAAAAGCAGCAAGTATGTGGCTTTGGGGAATGCACTCATAAGGAGTCAAATTCTCCTCTGGGTTTTGTATCAAATGTCAAATGAGTTCTCATTGATGCTGAAGTCAGTGGGCTGGCATAGATGCCCTCCTGAGGCTCTTGAATTCTACACAGAAACTATATTCTAATTTTTAAGTATCTAGACCATGACAATTATTAGCAACCCAGCACAACAAACTGTCCCTGATATCTTTGGAAATATGGGGCTCAGAATAGCTTTGCAATTGGCCCCTTAGTCAAATGATATCCAACTGATTAAGGAATGCCTATGCCTTGCATCCTAGATGCCTGAAAAACAAATATCTTCTCCCTCTCTCATTAAAACTTTTCTATTTCTAGGGAAATCTACAGTTTTCATCCATAATAAGACACAGAAGCTGAGAATTCCTGTGGTAAAAACTATGAAGTATTCTAGCTCAGCTGGCATATATAGAGTCAATGTCAATCAAACACATATATTGAGCCCTTACTATGTGCCCATCCCTGTGCCAGCAGCTATAGGGTAGACAGAAAAAGTATTGGCATTGGCCTGATCTCAAGTGTTTACCGTGTAGTTGGGAGATAAGATTAATACATAAAACAATTATATAAAAGAACATGTTTTCAGTTGGATTATTCAGAGGCTAGGTGCTATGGCATTAAGAAAAGAAGAAAGTGAATGTGGACTGGGGTTTTTGTCAAGAACTGTGAAGGGTCTGAGATTTTACTCTACTTAATGCTAGCAAGTTGGCCTGCCACAGTTTCATGGATACCAGCAGAAAATATGGCATTTTGGGTGTGCCTGGGTGGCTCAGTCGTTGAGTGTCTGCCTTCAGCTCAGGTCATGATCCCAGGGTCCTGGGATCGAGCCCCGCATCGGGCTCCCTGCTCACCGGGGAGCCTGCTTCTCCCTCTCCCAATCTCCCTGCTTGTGTTCCTGCTCTCGCTGTCTCTCTCTCTGTCGAGTAAATAAAATCTTTAAAAAAAAAAAAAGAAAATATGGCATTTTTAAAGTGCTGGAACAAACAATCCTAAAATTAGTATGGAACCAGAAAAGACCCCGAAAACAAAGCTGAGGGCATCACGTTGCCTGATTTCAAGCTATAAAACAAAGCTGTGATCACCAAGACAGCATGGTACTGGCAGAAAAACAGACACATAGATCAATGGAACAGAATAGACAGCCCAGATATGGACCCTCAACTCTATGGTCAACTAATTTTCGACAAAGCAGGAAAAAATATCCAGTGGAAAAAGACAGTCTCTTCAATAAATGGTACTGGGAAAATTGGACAGCTATATACAGAAGAATGAAACTGGACCATTCTCTTACACCATACACAAAGATAAACTCAAAATGGATGAAAGACCTCAATGTGAGACAGGAATCCATCAAAGTCCTAGAGGAGAACATAGGCAGTTAACCTCTTTGACCTCAGCCACAGCAACTTCTTTCAAGACACGTCTCCAAAGGCAAGGGAAACAAAAGCGAAAATGAACTTTTGGGACTTCATCAAAAAATGGGCAGAAGACATGAACAGACACTTCTCTAAAGAAGACATACAAATAGCTAAAAGACACGTGAAAAAATGTTCATCATCATTAGCCATCGGGGAAATTCCAGTCAAAACCACATTGAGGACGCCTGGGTGGCTCAGTTGGTTAAGCGACTGCCTTCGGCTCAGGTCATGATCCTGGAGTCCCAGGATCGAGTCCCGCATCGGGCTCCCTGCTCAGCAGGGAGTCTGCTTCTCCCTCTGACCCTCCCCCCCTCTCATGTGCTCTCTCTCTCTCTCAAATAAATAAATAAAATCTTAAAAAAAAAAAAACCACATTGAGATACCACCTTACACCAGTTAGAATGGCAAAAATTGACAAGGCAAGAAACAACAAATGTTAGAGAGGTTGTGGAGAAAGGGGAACTCTTTTACACTGTTGGTGGGAATGCAAGTTGGTACAGCCACTTTGGAAAACAGTGTGGAGGTGCCTCAAAAAATTAAAAATAGAGCTACCTATGACTCAGCAATTGCACTACTGGGTATTTACCCCAAAGACACAGATGTAGTGAAAAGAAGGGCCATATACACCCCAATGTTCATAGCAGCAATGTCCACAATAGCCAAACTGTGGAAAGAACAGAGATGCCCTTCAACAGATGAATGGATAAAGAAGATGTGGTCCATATATGCAATGGAATATTATTCAGCCATCAGAAAGGAGGAATACCCAACTTTTGCATCAACATGGATGGGACTGGAGGAGATTATGCTAAGTGAAATAAGTCAAGCAGAGAAAGTTAATTATATGGTTTCACTTATTTGTGGAACATAAGGAATACCATGAAGGGCATTGGGAGAAGGAAGGGGAAAATGAAGGAGGGGAAATCGGAGATGAACCATGAGAGACTATGGACTCCAAGAAACAAACTGAGGGTTTTAGAGGGGAGGGGGGGTGGGGGGATAGTTTAGCCCAGTGATGAGTATTAAGGAGGGCATGTATTGCATGGAGCACTGGGTGTTATATACACAAACAATGAATCATGGAACACTACATCAAAAACTAATGAAGTACTGTATGGTGACTAACATAATAAAAAAATTAAATTTTAAAAAAAGAAAATATGAGATTGCTGAATTAGAAATGACAATGTATTGCTCATAGCAATAGCATTAGCAAGAGTATCTGCATTTTTGTATTGGTTCCAGACTCCCAATTCCCAAAGTATAATGTGAAGAGGGCCAAATGACACCTGCACATGAAGTAGGTTGCATTATAGGAGAGGAACCCTGAGCTTAGGGAACTCGAGCTTATAGAATCTTTTATAATGAGCAATAAGCATGTTTGCCCTTTGTTCCAGATGGAGACACTATCTCTGTATTGCAAGGCTTTTCCCTATACAAACACCCTTAGAAAAATAGTCTGGTGGAATGGGCAATCAGTAAACTCACTTGGAAGATATTCAGATACAGGGCACCTGAGTGGCTCAGATGTTTGAGCATCTGCCTTCTGCTCGGGTCATGATCCCAGGGTCCCGGGACCGAGTCCCTCATGGGGCTCCCTGCTCGGTGGGGAGCCTGCTTCTCCCTCTCCTTCTGCTGCTCCCCCTGCTTGTGCTCTTTCTCTCTCTGTCAAATAAATAAATAGAATCTTTAAAGAAAAAAGATATTCAGATACATAAGAGCCTAAGTAGTTAGGCAAGTTCGTGGAGTCATGGCTTTGGGAGTGGGTGTAGATCACAGAACAAATGGCTAATATAAATCCATGTCCATTACAAAGCACATGTCCTAACGAAAAGAGAGTTCCTGAAATGTCTAATAAAATCCTAAAAATTCAGAGCTGCAAAGGCCTTTGTTCAACATACTCATTTTGCAGTCATGGAGACAGAGTCCTGGAGAAGTCAAGTGGTCCTAATATCATTGTGATGTACAACTAGCATGTTTCTTGGGTCTGATTAGGCGGGTATATTCTGTGCCCACTGAACAATGTCCTACTTTTCATAGTAGAATGATGGTTGAGCACCTCATTAGAAATAAAATTATTACCTGTACCAGGTTTACACTAATGTATTAACACCTACAGCACTCGTTAAATGAACCATAAATCACATACACTGAAGTCATTTTCCACCAAATCAAGTCAGGCTTTGGTCAAAAGAATTAGTATTGTGATATACTTAATGCCTGCCATTTGTAGGGGGTCTCTGACTAGATCACTTTGGACAAAGAGAAAAACTTGTGGAGTCATGAAATAGTACTGACTATAAATCATACTATAAGCATCCTAATCCAGAGCTGGAAGGCTAAGGGCAATTGACTTGAATTGACTATTTGGTGAAGCCATCTAAGGATTCACAGGTCTTTGTTTACTAATCTATATGCACTTCCCTACTTTCTCTGGATTCACAAGTGCTATAAATAATACTACTTGTTTCATTTAAGTATACCTTTGGTCCTTCTCAATTTGCATAGCAGCATAACTGTGACAAAGGGTGAGGGAGTAATATAAGAACTATCCAGAGTACAAAACCAAAATCCAGAGTATAGATAGACCTTCTTGTATTTGTGGGGAATCTGGATAAGAATAATAATCCCAGAGTAAGAAAGTTAATTGGACTTAAATATATTTTCTGGATGGGTTTCATTAAACCTGGCTCAGAAAGTCAGAAGTGAGTATTGAACAAATGAAAAATCCACTTGTGAGTTTCTGATTTTGTATGCAAATCATGCCACAGTATGAGAAAATAGAGCTCCTTTCATAACCAGAAATATACTGGCATATAAAAGCCAAACAAAGAATGAAGTTAAGTGTGACTCTCAGCCCCCACCATCATCCCCCACCTCTACACTTCCAAAACCCTAGGGTTGACTTAAAAGTCACTGCCATCTGTAACTGGCTTAAGCAGAATTAGCTTGTTCTGGCTTCATAAATTACTTTAACATAAGACTTGTGTTGAGATCGAGGGGGATGATAATCTCAGTGCACCTGGCAATATACACCCAAAGTATCTGCATTCATTTCTGGGTACTGTATGTAACAAGAAACCTTCAAAATTGTAGTGTGTCCAGAGCAACCAGTATGATTATGGAACTTGGAGTCTCAGCCTTTGAGAACTAGTTGGGGAACCTAAAGATGTTTAGTCAGGAAAAGATTTAGTGGGAAACCATTAGGAGTGTCTTCAAACCTTGGCAGGGTTATTATTTTTAATAAATTACTCAGTCTGGGTGGCTCCAGAGAACAAAAATGGGGCTATTGGCATGGTTGAAAAGGAAAACAGAATTCAACTCAGTGAAAGAAATAATTCTCAAATAACTGCAGCTGTCTGAAAATGAAATGAGAACCAAGTAGGGCAGGATAAATCTTCTGAATAGAAGAATCCATTTGCAGTGTTACCCTCCCTCCACTAGGACTTAGTGCACTCACAGGGTCTGGGAGTCAGGACCTTAAAGTGGCATGCTTCCACTAGACACCAGGACCCTCAATCCTCTGGCTGCAAAGCCTCTGGCTCTTCCAGCCCATTAGATTAAGAACAATCCATCTCTGAACAGAAGAGTTGGGATGTTACAAATAAAACCATAAGTTCTTTCTTAGAAACTTCACATTATAGGACACTGGAGGGGAAAAAAATCATCTAAACTTCCAATTAAGTCCGTATTGCCTACCCAAGCTGACAGTGCCAATGGTTTTACTCTTTGCTTCTTCTAGCATCTTCTATCAGTTTACTGGAAAGCCAAGCTGTGTTGTGGCCCAAACTACAGCACCAACTATGCTTTACAGGCAAGAGCCTCTGACACATGTAGTATGAATAATGCAGTCTGTAGCTCCCACCGGGCTATAGACTCTTCTGAATATCTTTCATGTCCTTCATCCAGCTCTCTGGTCCATGCAGTATATTACATGTTTCCCCTCCACTAAAAAGAGCCCCTTTGCAGGTTAGTAACTCTAAATTCAGTGCCTATGTCACAAAGAACTAAGAAAGTAGAATTTTTCTCTGTCTTACTATATTTTCCACCTACTTAAGTATGCTGAGGCATGCCTTACTTGCTTAGGACCCATTGCACAGTGAAGAGGAGAAATTAGGACATGCATATGCCCTTTACTACTCTTCTTAGTTTTTCTCATGGTGCAGACCTAGAAGGCAAGACTCTTTCCCTTATGCCTTCTGTCTGTTCACACCTGGATGTTGATATGCTAAAAGTCGAAATTTGGGGAATTTAGAAAATCCTCTCTCAACAATATCTAGCTTTCAAGCTGTATTCCTGGTGTAGAACTCTATCATGAATGTCAAAAGCTGAAGGTTAATGTTTTCTTTTATATTTTGCTCTCAATCTTATTTCCTTACCAGTAGATGGATGTCTTAAGCTAAGAAAAAATCATGTACCCCAAAATGCAAATAAGAAAAACACATCTATATTTTTTCAAACTATTTCCTCTATTACATATATTATTATTTATTCAGCACTATTCATGGTATATGCATTTTATATAAGTTACAACATTATGTAAATTATGATTCTTTCAGAAACATGTGAGAGAAACCCAATTCAAACAGTTTAAGAAGAAAGAAAGAGAGAAAGAAGAAAGAAGAAAGAAAGAAAGAAAGAGGGACGGAGGAAGGAAGGGAGGGAATGGGGAGGGAGGAAAACACTTATCAGTTTGTAAGTTCAAAGGGTAACCTGCCTCAGATGAACTGAAAACCTCACATACTCTATCCTCTCAAACCTCTTCCATGTGTTGGTTTCATCCTGCAGACAGACTCTCTCCATGTGCAAGGGAAGATGACTGCCCACAGCTCCAGGTTTATATGCTCCCAGTTCAGAAATCCAAATAGAAAAATGTTTATATCTACCTCAGTACCCAAAAGTCAATCCAGAGAAGGCATATGGTTAGCCCTGCTTAGATCTGTTGCCCATCTCTACACCACTGTTATCAATGAACAGGACACTACAAGAGGTCCATCTTAGATTATAACATTACCACTATAGCATGTTGGGATGGGGGGGCATCATGATTAATAACCCCACCAGGATAACATGGAATGGCTGAAGGGACAGTCCCTCAAAGGACATAGAGAGTTGGACATAACAAAACATCAGATATTGACCTCACAAACATCACCTCAACTCTTAAAATTCTTCAACTTATTCTCACTTAATTGAAATAAGCTAAATACCTAACTAATAGAAAGTGATAAATCATCTGCCTATTCCCTGTAATTATTATGGAGTCTTTAAATAATCTCATGCAGTGTTTTGGGATTTATTTTGTTCTCTGGGCACAAATCATTATGATAAACATAAAACAAATATTTGAAGATCAATGATTTAAAAAAAAGAAGCTAAATACCTTCCCCAAAGTCACACAGCTGTATAATAGAGCTGGAATTCAAAGCCAGTCTTGACTGATTCCCAATGCCATTGCCCCTTCCCCTACATCTTATATTTTAATACCACCCCAACCACCTTGAGTGGTATCTAGTGCCCTCTGCTACTATCTTTTAGCCCCAGTCAAAACCAGCTTTGAGAAAAGGAGTTAACAAATTAATTCACACTCAGCTGTCTGAGACTGACTGAGATTCTGGTATTCCTCCTAGGGAAAATTGTAATTTGGTGTGTATCAACTTTAGGAAGCAGAATGGCTTCATAATTAAAGGGATGAATTTAGGACTCAGTCTTGCCTCCAACACTTGCTAGGTGTGTGATCTTCAGAAAGTTACCACTTTGAGCTTCAGGCTAACTCATCTGTAAAATGGGGATAGTAATATACACCAAATAGCAATGTTGTAAGGATTAACAGAGTTTATTCCATTAAAATTCCCACCTCGGAACCTGTAAAACTGCTCCTGTTAAACGAATATTTCCCCTATTGCAAAAGGACAGTTTAAGTTTTGTTTTTAAGCCATAAAATGAGAGGAGTTTGGGGAAGGCCAGAGGCCCTTCCTGTTCCTCTGAAATCAAATAGAAATGCCCTGTATGTGTATAGCATTAGCATTTTATTTTTTTTAAGATTTTATATATTTATTTATTTATTTATTTGAGAGAGAAAGAGTGTGCACAAAGAGGGGGGAGGGGTCGGGGGAGAAGCAGACTCCCTGCAGCAGGGAGTTTGATGTGGGACTTGATCCCAGGACCCTGGGATCATGACCTGAGCTGAAAGCAGATGCTTAATCAACTGAGCCACCCAGGTGCCCCTAGCATTAGCTTTTTAATTTTTTTTCCCACATATATTAGCTCTTTTGATCATTTTAACAACCCATAAGGGAGACAGGGCAAACCATGTTAAGCCTTATTTCACTGATTAGGAAAAGCAGGTCTGAGAAAGTTGAGTCACTTTGTCAGAACAGGTTTTTTTGCCCTCTCATCCAGAACAATCTTCCAGTAGAGAAGACCATATTTCTCGGTAGTCATGGTGGGGGGAGAGAGCGGTTTCTTTTTTGTTTCCCCTGATAGAATTTTTTCTCCTCCTCCTCCTTTCCCCACCACTAAGTTGTTCAATCTGGGCTGTTCATCTTGGGTTTATCAGGGACGCCATGAAAAACTTCCTTTACATATAAAACTCATGTCAGTGTAATAAAAGTGCATCTCCTTTCATAGTTGATAACGTAACTTTTTGTTGTTTTAAGTGATATATGTCTCAAAGTTAGAGTTATTCAATCCTAAATGTCACCCCATATGAAACTCATTCCTTCCACAAGCCTTTTTTTATGCTGCTTCTCAGCAGGGATACGGTGCCCTCTTGTGAGTCTCTGTTTCTCTGTCTCTCCCACCGGAAAGTCCACCTGAGGAAAAGGCCTGTATCTGATTTATCACTGTATCGCCAGCATCCAGCATAGAGCCTGGCCCATAGGGTGAGGAGCTAAGCCAACATTTGTTAAATGAGGTGATCATTACACAAGGATAAAACTGTTTTTTGATTTAACAACAATTAGAGAACGGTCCCTGCTCTCCAGGAGCTCAGTGTCTGCTTAGGAATGTTTTACAGCCCCCATTATAAGATCCTGGAGATTAGTGGCTGGGTTTTAATCATCTCCATATCCCCATCACCTCACATAATTCTTGGCATACCCAGTGCTTTCTAAACTTGCCCAACTAACTACCCCTAATGGTAGGGTAGATACCGATGCCTGAATGAATATGGGGACCTAGTCTAAAGTGCCCGTCACAAGCAGAATTTTCTTTGAAGTCTTGTTTTCTACCTTAAAAAATTATATAAATATTATATTATATTCTACAACACAGCCATTTATGCTTTTTAAAAATAATTTAAATTACCGGGGCGCCTGAGTGGCTCGGTCGTTAAGCGACTGCCTTTGGCTCAGGTCATGATCCCAGGATCCTGGGATCGAGTCCCACATCGGGCTCCCTGCTCAGCAGGAAGCCTGCTTCTCCCTCTCCCCCTCCTCCTGCTTGTGTTCCCTCTTTCTCTGTCTCTCTGTCAAAAATAAAATCTTTTTAAAAAATTTAAATTACCTAACACTGAGTACAAGTATGCTCCAAAAAGATACCCATGCAATGCTAACTCAGATACCCATCCAAGTAGGTAAGATGCTCTAGATTCAACTTATCAGGCCCAGTGGAGGGCTTGATGGCAGTTTTCATGAAAGAACTGGTCTTTCCTGAGGTTAATTGGCACAGTAAAGAGTAAGGATGAATTGTACTTGGATTTTTGTCTAAAATGATCTTCTAGAATGCCCTCAAATGTCAAGCTCCAATTGATAAGCTAGGCAACATCCCAGAAGCAGGAAAACAGTCTTCCTTGGGGGAGGAGGGTCAGGGAGTAGGGAGAGTGTATGAGGAGCTGGCTGCTTAGAGGCATTTTGCTTTGCATCAGACCTGGAGAGCTCCAGTAGTTTAGTCACTGGTCCCATTCAAAAGTGTCTGTTCTGACAACAGTGGGCCTGAGTGTGCCATAAGACCATACTTGGACCAAAGGTAAGGGTATTTGGCAGATGAGAAAAGAGCAAAAACAACCTAAAAAGAAAGGGGCATGGATGGCATTACTTGAAATCATTGTTCCACCGAGGGGGCGGAAGAACACCAGTTGGAATGAATTAGAGAAAAACAAAACAGTTTTCAGGAAGACAGTACCTTTGATTCCAAGGCCAGTTTTGTTTTTGTTCTGTTTTACGGCCCTATACTGAGCCTTGATCCCAGTTTTTCTTAAGTTCCCAAACCAGGCTATAGTCAGAGCCCTAACCCCAAAAGTCATATCATGAAGTGAGTGGTTGGCCACAAATGGGACAGCTAAAATAATGTGAAAGATGCAAAATAGACCAGCACTTCTCAACTTTAATATACATATGAGTTGCTTGGGAATCTTGTTAAAACACAGATTATGATTCATTAAGTTTTGGAGGGCACCCAAAATTCTGCATTTCTAACAAGCACTCTGGTGATGCCAATGCCTACTGGTCCAAAGAGTGCATATTGAGTAGCAAGGGTCTAGATCTAGATCTTTTCCCACTAATGCTCACCTCCTGGGTTCGCTCTTTCAATTTTGATAGTCCCTATGTGGGCCCTTGAGATTTCAGAGGAAAGGTACAATTTGAATTTACAGCGATTGGTTTTTACTCTGTGCTTTCATTATACATAAATGCTTTTTATTGAGCACTATGTACTGCAAATAATCCTGTCTCCCCAGGAATAAGAGACATACATCTGGAGCTAAAGAAATCAATATCTTTAAACCACCAAAGAGAGATTTCAGACAGGGGCAGAGGAGATACATAATGGGAACCAGAAAAACTTAGAAATACAGAAGACTATCAGCAGGGTTCTCCAGAGAAAGAATGAATTATATATATATGACCAATTATATATATACATATTATACATGTATATGTATATGTATATAAGAGACTTATTTTAAGGAATTGGTTCACGTGATTGTGAAAGCTGGCAAGTCCAAAATCTGTAGGGCAGTCTGGCAAACTGGAAACCCAGGCAGGAGTGGATGTTGCAGTCTTGAGGCAGAATCTCTTCTTCTCCAGGAAACTTCGGTGTTTGCTCTTAAGGCCTTCAACTAATTGGATGAGTCCCACACACATTATCAAGCATAACCTCTTTTACTTAAAGTCAACTAATTGTAGATGTCAACCACACCTACCAAATACTTTTACAATAATACTTAGATTAGTGTTTGATTAAATAACATTGGGTAATATAGCTCAACCAAGTTGAAATATGAAATTAACCATCACAGAGACCATTCTAGGTCATTGGTTCTTAGCCTTGGCTTCACATTAGAATCAACTGAGGTTTTTTTCTTTTAAATACTAAAGCCAAGCCTCACTCCCAAGAGGTTCCATAATTTTTAATAGTTCCCCACATGATTCCAATGATCAGTGTAGTCAGGGTGGAGAACCACTAACACAGAGACCAATCCTCCTCATTTTACAGATAAACTAGATCAAAAGAAAAGATTTCCCAGCATCCTTTAATAATTAGGGGCTAGATCTGGAATTCTTAAATCGTAACCTAGTATGTTGCTAACATCTACCTTTTCATCTTCATCCCCTCAGTAGGTGAATTTACAAATGGATTCCATGATATAATATCTAGAATTTTGCTTGAAAATAATTTGGTGTTGAGGTGGGGAAGAGTAGGTAGGGTGTTACAGATAAAACAAGAGTGACCATGAGGTGATGATTGTTGGAGGCAGATAAGGGGTACATGGGGGTTCTGGTACTACTCCCATTACTTTTGTATTAGTCTGAAATTGTCATTAATACTTTTTTAATCAAAAACCAAAAAAATGAGATTCTAACTCTAAAGCAAAGTATCAACTATAATTAACTGTCTTCCACTGGATCTGAAGAAGCTTTCCCTACTTTTCAACCCTATAGCTGGAAGCATATAAGAATAGTCTGTCAGTCATGGTCACATCCCTATAACTGTAATGAATACTGATTCCTGAAATGTAAACGGTCTCCGAAATAATAAACAAAACAAAACAAAAATTTATCTCATGTTACTAACAAATGGAACACTGCCTGTTAAAGAGCCATAAATGTTGGAAATTCAACTGCATAATACAGACCTGACCTTAGTGAGTTGCAAAGCACTGAGGTGCCCAATATTAAACATGGAAATATTATTCTGTTATTGTTGGGGAGATTATTATATAGATGTCACTTAGGCAAGATTGGTAAATAGTGTTGTTCAAGTCTTCTGTAACTTTGCTGATTTTTTGCCAAGTTGTTCTATCCATTATTTTTTTGTTTTGTTTTTATTAAGTTTTATTTCAATTTCAATTCAGTTTACATACTGTGTTATATTAGTTTCAGGTATACAATATAATGATTCAACAATTCCATACATGACCCGGTGCTCATCACAACAAGTGCCTTCCTTAATCCCTGTCAACTATTTCACCCATCTCCCCTCTCTGGTAACCATCAGTTTGTTCTCTATAGTAAAGAGTGTTTCTTGGTTTGTCTCTCTCTCTCTCCTTTTTTCCTTTGCTCATTTCTTTAGTTTCTTAAATTCTATATATTGTTCTACCCATTATTAAGAGTAGAATATTGAAGTCTCCAAAAATTACTATTGCATTGTCTATTTCTCACTTTAATTCTTTCAGTTTTTGCTAGATGAATTTTGGAGCTCTGTTGTTAGGTCCATATAATATTGTTTATAACTGCTAATATCTTCCTGATGGATTGACCTTTTTATCATTGTCACATGCCCCTCTATCTCTAGTAATATTTTTTGTTTTAAATTCTATTTTCTGATATAAGTAAAGCCATCCCAGCCCTCTTACAATTTCTGTATTACTTTTTCCATTCTTTTACTTTCAACTTACTTGTATCTTTGAATCTGAAGTGTATCTCTTGTAGACAGCATATAGTTGGATCTTGTTTTTTTTTTAATCCAGTATAACCGTCTTTGCCTTTTGGTTGAAATGTTTAATTCATTTACATGTATTGTAATTAGATATGGGATAGGATTCATGTCTACCATTTTGCTATTTGTTTTCTTTATGTTGTATCTTTTTTGTTTCTGTTACTCCCTCACTGCCTCTGTTTTAGGTGAATATTTTCTAATATATCATTTTGATTCCTATAATGATTTCTAACTATATTTTTAGTTACTTTATTTGTGGTTGTCCTAGGGTTTACAATATACATCTTAGCATAGCAGAATCTACTTACAGATTTATACTAATTTAATTCCAGTGAAATATAGAAACTTTGGTCCAATATAGCTCCCTTCCTTCTCCCCTCCTTTGTGCCATTACTGGTGTATGTATTACATCTATATATGTTATAAATACAAAAATGCAGTGTAATTATTGATTTATAAATCTTTGCCTTTTAAAGGACTTAAGAGAATAAATGAGAAAAAATACACTTTAAGGGTCTTTTATATTAACCTTCATATTTATCATTTTGGGCACTCTTCATTTCTTCCTATGGATTTGAGTTAATGTCATTTGCTTTCTCCAAGATAGATCTATTTCCTCTCCTCTCCTTTGCGGCATTATATATGTTGCATCTTCATATGTTATAACCCCAACAATTTTATAATTAGCCTTTTATGCAATTATCTTTTTTTTTAAGATTTTATTTATTTATTTGAGAGAGAGAATGAGAGAGAGAGAGCATGAGAAGGGGGAGGGTCAGAGGGAGAAGCAGACTCCCCGCTGAGCAGGGAGTCTGATGTGGGACTCGATCCCGGGACTCCAGGATCATGACCTGAGCCGAAGGCAGTGGCTTAACCAACTGAGCCACCCAGGCACCCTATGCAATTATCTTTTAAATCAGTTAAGAGAAAACAGAGAATATATGTAGTTTTATACTTATGTACTTTGTTTCTTTGCATGTGTTTGAGTCTCACTTCTTTTCACTTTTGATCTCACTTCTTTTCAGTCTGAAGAATTTCCTTTAATATTTTTTGTAAGAACAATTTTCTAGCAACAAAGCCTTTTGTTTTTGTTTATATGGGAGTTTCTTCATTCTGCCTTCATTTTCGAAAGAAATTTTACTGGATATAGAGTTCTTCATTGACAATTATTTTTTTCTTTGAGTGCTTTGAAAATGCCATCCCACTGCTGTCTATCCTATACTATTTCTGGTGAGATGTTGGCCATTAATCCTATTTTGGTTGCCTTGTACATGGTATGTAATTTTTCTCTTGTTTTCAACATTTTTCTCTTTCTTTTTTGACTTTGAAAGTTTGAATATGATGTGTCTGGCTGTGGCTCTCCCATTTATCCTATTTGGGATTCAGTGATCACCTTTTTATTTCTTCCAATGTTTTTCTTTTATTTTTCTGCCTCTCCTTTCCTTCTGGGACATTCATATGTATGCTGGTACTTTTAATGGTGTCCCACAGGTTTCTGAGGTTCTGTTCATTTTTCTTTGTCCTTTTTTCATCCTGTTCCTCAAATTCCCTGATCTCCATTAATCTATCCTCAAAGTTACTAATTTTTTTATTCTAACCAATTCAAATCTGCTGTTGAGCCCCTCTAGCAAATTTTTCATTTTGGTTGCTAGACTTTACAATTCCAGAGTTTTTATTTGGTTCTTTGTTATAATTTCCATCCCTTGATTGATATTCTCTATTTGATGAATCATTTTCATCATGTTTTTCTTTAATTCTTTAAATATAGTTCCCTTTAATTCTTTGAACATATTTATAATAGCTGTTTTCAGGTATCTGTCTGCTAAGTCAAACAATTGGGTCCCCTCAAAGACAATTTCTATTGACTGCTTTTTCCCTGTGCTTTTTCCCTGAGTCACACTTTCCTGTTTCTTTCATGTCTCATAAATTTTTGTTGAAAAAAATTACTTTTTTCAATTAGATATTATAGCAACTCTGAATTCTAATAGCCCCAGAGGTGGCTGCTGTTGCTTTTTATTTGTTTGTTTCTTGATGTGCCTGGACTAATTCTTTGGAATAAATTTCCCCTGCAATATATGGCCTCTGATGTTTCTGCTCAGTTTTTTACTTTTTTTTTTTAACCTGCCTTCCTGAGGGTTGTTACTGGAGAAGCATAACTTAGTGGGCAGCCAATAACTGGGCAGATGTTGTGATTAAACACTTTTAACTAGTAAGGTTGACTGTCAATGGACTTGTGTGTGGCTTGGGGAGCACTTTCAAAATTCAAGCAATTTACAAGCCTGCTTTTGCAAGGCCTCACATTTATCCAGGGATGAGCATCTTGCCAGGGACCCTTCCAGTCTCTCTGAAGTGGGCACAGCTTTGCAAATTGCACAGCCTTGCAGACCACCAGAGATAAGTGGGATTTTAGCAAGGACACTTTTGGTTGTCTAATTCCTAAATCTTCCTGTTAAATCTCTGGCTGATGCTTTGTTGATTTTCCCCAAACAATATCATGATTTCCCAGGCTAACCACAACCTTCCCAGTTCTTTGCCACTGATATTGCTATTGTCTTTGACAACACCCCTGGACATGGATTTTTCCACACTATGCTCCAAACAAAGTCAGCTCCCTCTGACAGCATTCACTCACTATCTTTCAGCATTCTCAGGTAGAACTTCCCTGCCATGGAGCTGGAAGAGGATGGTAAGTCCAGGTTAAAACATCACAGATGTTCTTACCAAGATTCAATAGACTTTCTTGAATAAATGCTTCTCAATGGGTATGGCTTTGGTCAATTTCCAGACTATTTTCATGGTTGTATAGACAACTTTGTTCAGTCTTTCATTCAAGGAACAGGATCATGGAGGCAGATTAATCCAATTTAATCTTCAGAGAACTGGAGTAAATAGAACTCCATGGAATGCAGACCATATTCCTTAGAGGCCCATGGCATTTGACTATAAGACTACATTTCCCAGTGTGTAATCCCTGGACCAGTAGCATCATATACACCTGTGATGGCTTGTTAAAAATGCAGGCTCCTTGCCTCCACCTCAGATTCCATTGTCCACATACTATAGATTGAGAACTAAAGACCTAAACCATTAAGTCCTAAGAAGTCATGTTTAAAAAGTCATGTTTTAAAAAGTTGCATCAAAATTAGTCATTGCTACTTCATCACAGACTGTGTCACACTAATCCCTCATAGATCAGGACCCCATACCTGTTAGCCTTCCTAGTCTTAACAAAAGCCCAGCTGCCCAAAAGGAACTTCACATGGAATTTTTGAAGAGGTTTTTAAAGAGGCAGATTTGACACCATATTGTAACTACTGTTTACCCTTCACCTTAGATTATGGGACAAGAAAGGGCTAGCTCTTATGAGGAGTGCCACACTGCTAGAGAGAGCAGCCTCAGAGCATTGCAAGAAGGAAGGAGGAGGGATACATAGCTCTTGGATACGGAGGTTGTACTTGAGAACAGTCATGAAAAGGAGGAGGAAAGGAAGGAGCAAGAGAGGCAAGACCTGAAGGGAAATGTAGAGTCACTGATTACAAATTATATTCCAAAATTTAAATAGTAATAATAATATTTCCTCATGTGTACAGCCTTTCCCAATTTTCAAAATTCTTTAACTTCCATTTTTTTTTTTGTTTCTTCTTCTCAAACATCCTGTGAGTTAAGCAGGGCAAGAGTCATTATCCTCAGTCTCTTACTCTACCTTACAGTTTTGTTGTCAGTTCTCTCTATATATTTATGATGCCAGACTTCATGGGTTTAAATCTCTCCTCTGCCACTTACTAGCTGTGTGACCTTGAGCAAGTTACTTAGCTTTGCTGGGCCTCAGTTTCTTTACCTAAAAAAATAATATAATAGTAATGCCTACTACATAATGTTTCTCTGATCGCTTCTTGTCCTTTTGGCTAAGATCAAGTGTAGTACATAATGTTTCTCTGAGTATAAAATAAGTTAATATTTTTAAGGTGCTTGGAAGAGGGCCTGGCACATAGTATCCACTCTATATGTTTGTTAAATACATAAATTGCCAGCTGGGAAACTTACTGTGTGACCTTAGGCCTCAATGTCTTCATCTGGAAAATGGGGGTGACAGTACATGTCCTACAAAATTGTGGTTAAATTTACCTATACATTCATGGTGAAAGTGCAAATTGGAGCCAGCCTTTTGGAAAGCAATTTATCTCTATGTACACAAATCTTTTAATTTTTAAAACTGAACAACTAAAGTTAAATAAATTTCTATAACTCTACAAGTAATGCAAAATTTGGTGGTGGAGGATTATTTTCCCATAAGTATAGTCATTATGAATGAATTTATAATAACAGAAAGATGGAAGCAATAATAGAGGAACCGTTAAGTAAATTATAGTGTATCTACTTGGTGGAATATTTTGCAGGCATTAAAAATGATAGTGATAAAGGTGGTACTATAACATGGAAAAAATGCTTATGCTATCACCAGATAGTAAATTATATGTACTGTTTGATTGTAATTATGTTAGAAAACTATATTTCTGTTTTTTAAAAAACTATCAAAATTATAAGTGATTGAGATGACAAAATTAAAGTTTTACTCTCTTGGGGTCCCTGGGTGGCTCAGTTGGTTAAGTGTCTGACTCTTGGTTTCAGTTCAGGTCATGATCTTAGGGTCATGAGATCGAGCCCTGTGTCCGGCTCCACGCTCAGTTGGGAGTCTGCATGAGATTCTCTTTCCCTCTCCTTCTGCCCCTCCCCCTTTCCTTCCCAATAAATCTTTGAAAAAAAATAAAGTTTTACTCTATTTTCTAAACTGTCTATTCTTCTATTTTTAAAATGTATGTTTAAATATTACTAATCCCTGCCCTGTCTACATAACAGACTTAGTGTGGAGATTAAATGAGACCCTGACCATGTATGGAAGTGCTTTGTAAACTCTCACATAACAATTTCATAGGGAGTTAAATACAATCTGTCCAGACCCACATATGCACTAAATGGCACTGCCATGCAGTACTCCCCACATTTTCACATCAGGACACACATAGAAAAGGAAAATGGCCCTGCCCATCTGAGGGTGAGAAGACCAATATCTGTACACACCAAATGGAAATCTCTGTTCTGTTAGCCTTACACTTTATTTTTTATTATTTTTTTAAAGATTCTATTTATTTATTTGACAGAGAGATAGAGAGAAAGAACAAGTAGGCAGAGAGGCAGGCAGAAGAAAAAGGAGAAGCAGGCTCCCCGCTGAGCAGGGAGCCCGGTGCAGGGCTCAATCCCAGGACCCTGGGATCATGACCTGAGCCTAAGGCAGACGTTTAACCGACTGAGCCACCCAGGTGCCCCTTCATTTTTTTATTATTAACATATAATGTATTATTTGTTTCAGGGGCACAAGTCTGTACACTTTTTTTTTTAAAGATTTTATTTATTTATTTGACAGAGACAGAGACAGCGAGAGCAGGAACACAAGCAGGGGGAGTAGGAGGGGGAGAAGCAGGCTTCCCGCCAAGCAGGGAGCCCGATGTTGGGCTCGATCCCAGGACCCTGGGATCATGACCTGAGCCGAAGGCAGACGCTTAACGACTGAGCCACCCAGGTGCCCTGTACACTTTCTTTAAAAGAGGCCAAGAAATGTGGAATCCAAAGATCCAACACTTTATGACCTTGAACATTTCACTTCACTTCTCATTTACTAATAGAGATAGCAATATTCCTTTCCTTCCCTGCCCCAGAAGGCAAAGAGAGAATCAAGTAAGATGATGGATGTGAAAGTGCTTTGTTTGGAAATACAGAGGATAAGGACATGTGATAGATGCTATTATTCTTTCACATTTAAACCCCAGGAAGGCGCTTCAACACTGGGGAAACTAGAAGCCAGTGTGTCTTCAAATGATATGCATACACTACTCACTTATTCTGCAAGTGCTTACTGAGTGTTCCTTGCTTGCAAAATACTGTGCTAGGTGCTAATAATAAAAATTTCCTAAGGAAAAAAACTGATTTTTTCTTTGGACATAGCAAGAAGTAACCCCCAGAGCCAGTTTTAAACCCATTTCTTTTGTCAGTGACACTTTGTACTAGTAATCATGCTTCTGAAAGCCAACCAGTGGTAGCCCTATGCCTGGGAAAGTCAGCCAGTCAACAGCAGATACACTCCAGTAACCATGTCACCATAGCTAAAGATGCAAAGTCCCTAAATACTTTTGCTTCTGGAGTGCACCACTGCCTGAATTCCACATTTTCCAAAACCCTACATAAAATTAATCATCTGCTTTTCTCAAATAATCTACACCTTAAAAGTGAAGCTCTCCCTTGCTTAAGCAAGCAATAAATTCAGCTTGTTTCAGTCATTGCATAGTATCCTTTAACAGTCCTAAAAAGATGTTATATAAATGAGCCAAAGATGGCTTCTGTATATGAGTCCTATGTTGTTGACTTATTCATAGCAGGCTGGGATCTGTTAGCTCAAAAGCCAATAGGTACCAAACTCAAATTTTTACCTATCTAACTGTGTTTTTTAAAAGATTTATTTAGTTATTTAAGAGAGAGAGAGCACATGTGTAAGCAGAGGAAGGGGCAGAGGGAAAGGGAGAGAGAATCTCAAGCAGACTCCCCGCTGAGCATGGAGCCCAAGGCAGGGCTTGATCCCAGGACCCTGAGATCACAAGTTTGAGTCAAAACCAAGAGTTGGGTGCTTAACTGACTGGGCCACCCAGACCCCTCTTTATACATCCAGTTATTTTTTTTGTTTTGTTTTGTTTTTAAAGATTTTATTTATTTATTTGACAGAGAGAGACACAGCGAGAGAAAATACAAGCAGAGGGAGTGGGAGAGGGAGAAGCAGGCTTCCTGAGGAGCAGGGAGCCCGGTGCAGGGCTTGATCCCAGGACCCTGGGATCATGACCTGAGCCGAAGGCAGACGCTCAACGAATGAGCCACCCAGGTGCCCCCACATCCAGTTGTTTTAAATACAGCCCAAAAAGGCAGATTTTTGCCATTTAGAGCCTACCTGCTTGTATATCCACAAGTCACTGCTGCCCTTCAGAGCTCTCTAACACAGAGGTTCCCCATTATACTGCTGAACAACATTACCTAGACATGTAAGCTCCCTCTCAATCCTCCCTCCCCTGGAAGTTCTTTGCTGTCCTTCCCTCTTTCCTTTCTGGGTAGTGGCCCCTATATTGTAGCCTTTGGAAGGTTTCATGTCATGCCGTAAGGGACTTCTCCCCTACACCCACCCCATCCCCACCATGAAAACCTATCAAATTGGCAACCAAATAAATTTTACTGTGTGTTACTGCCACCTTGTGGTCATATATTTTTTCCTTGATCAGCCCCTATATCCCCTCAAACTCACTACAAAGAGGAAATAGCCTGGCTTGAACTTCTGCTCTCCAGGAGTTCTTAGATTGATGAGGGTGTTATGTCAAATCCATTCAGATCAGTGGCCAGTTGATGGATATAAACTGTAAGTGGCCAAATTTGGGAGGAGGGAAGAGGTCACTGTGGGCAGCTTCCTGGAAAATGTGGGAATTGAAATGAATAGTAAGACGACCAGGCAGAGAAGAGGATATAGAAACAAAAAGATGAAGTCAAGAGAAAACAAGTCGAACTACTCATCAATGGGGTTTTTTAAATTATAAATCTTTTTCTAAAGATCTAGTAGATGTGATGAGCACTGGGTGTTTTATGCAGCTGATGAATTACTGAACTCTGTATCTGAAACTAATGACGTACAATTGAATTTAAATAAAAAAGAATAAAGATCTAGTAGAATTAGGTTTCCTAACACAGGCTAAATATTGAAAGCTAGTTTCTACCAAGTGGATCTGTATCTAAGTAGTGTTTCAAAGGTTTTTCCCTTTCCAGTGGTCACTAGAGTTTAAGAACACTGCACATGAAAATGATTGCAAGCTAAGTAATGTGTGGATCACAATGCAGGACAGCTTGATGACCCACCTGTCCCCGGATCTAAATAACTCCAGAAAGAAATAACCTTTATAAATACAGAGGAAAGATTACATCCCACCATGACTTTCCAAACACAAAAGAAATGCTCATAAATATTTTTTTATTTCTCTGGTAACAGCAGGTGATCACAGGAAAATAAAACCATCCTTCCCCCTGCTAGCCTCAGTCTTCCAAAGGCATCCCACTGCCCTGATCAGGTTATCCTCCTTGAAACAAAGTAACTTTTAATAAAGTGGATCGCTGGCAGAGAGAAACTGATAGGATCACACACCTGTTATAATAGGATTTAATTCTGCTTCACATGTGCTAGTTTTAATAAAAAAGGATTGAGCAAATCGAAAATAAATTACATTGAAAGGTCAGGCTTATTGCTTGTACAGTTATGTTAACTCCCCCACCGACACTTTTAGAGACTGTATTTATGAGACCTTCTGATTTGGGAAACAGAGGTATAAAATACATCGACAATTTCCCCATTATTTGCAGCAGTATTTCATTTTCAAGTGTCAATTCCAAGCACTTAAGTATGGCATTCTTTAACAGGAGTAAATCTAAAAAGTATGAGTTGTTTACAGAATGCTGTTATTCAATATATTAATAAAACAAGCTTTTCTATCCAGTGGAAAGTTTGAAAAATCCTGCCAGAGTTTATGCAGCATATAATTCACTTTAGTGAATGTGGAACATTTATTAAGAATGCATTGGCTCCTAATTTGAATGAATATATTCTTCTGACACAGCATCTCTTCTGCCAGAAGGGAAGCCTGCTTGATTTACTAACTAGGGATAAATGGACCAATGACCCACCCAAGATTATTTTCCTGATCTTTCTAATGGGACATTCAAACAGGTACAGTGAGTTTGTTTCTTTGCTCAGCCTCAATTTAATAAGTGTTACCATGAGCAATTCTAAATGCCTTTCCATATTCCTAGGTCAGTTTCATGATCTATCCATCGGACATAACAGAATGTTGAAGGGGACTTCTATTATTGTCCCAAAATCGGTGACTATGGTCCAAAGCTGTGGACAAGTAATAATAATTACAACAATGACCACTTGCATGGCATTTATTGTGTACCAGGCACCATACTAAGTACTTTATAAACCTTAATCCAATTAGTTCTCACACAAACCCTATAATGTAAACACTATTATTATCCCTATTTTAGGTATGAGGAAACTGAGGCAGAGAAAATTTAAGTGAGCTGCTCAGTGACACAGTTTGTAACTGCAAGAGCCAGGATTTGAACTCAGGCACTCTAGCTCCAGACCTGAAGTGTCTTGTCACCTAGATTACCTCATAGTCTAAAGAGAGCCACCAACAGGTGGGACCAGATATTTTCCCCAGGGATTACTAGACATACTGTCATCTATCATCCTCAACCACCTTCCACTTCCAGTCTACTCCCCTGAGGCCTGGAGAAAGAGAAAGAGCAACTTATTAGAGTTTTCAGCCTGGTGGAAAAAAGGAAAAGTTTCTTCTCTCCCTTCCACCAAAGTCAAGTAAAATAGGGGGTAGTCCCCAAGAGAATCTCTCATATAATTGGAGAGAATCTATAAGAAGAGTGGACTAGAATCTTGTTCTCAGGAGGATGCTTGAAGATTGTAGACCCTATATACTTACTCTCATGTTTTTGGGTGGAACAAGGTGAGAATCCTTAAGGGAGTATAATAAAGGTTCTCTAAGGGGAGAGGGTGTTTGTGAATATGGAGGCTGGGGCCTGCTCCTCACCTGGAGATTTCTGAAGGCAAGCAACTTGCTAGAGCAGTCCATCCCAATAGGATGGGAAACGATTGTAGCATAATGTAACCTGGAGGAGAAGAGAATGATACTTCCACCATAGATCCTCAATGCCCTTGAAAGTCAAAGAAAAGGACCACAGCATTTCTGTGACTCCAGGTAGAGGAGCATGAAGTAGGAGAACAGGAGCTTTAGTGCTACACAGGAAGCTTCAGGGCCAGTAGTCATGGCAACCCACCCAGCAAAGAGGTTAGGCACATGGACTTCTGGGAATGACTTCGAGAGACCAGGCTGCTCCTCTTTGAGAGAGTTCTCAGTAACAGGATGCTTCAGTGAAGCTAACCATCACTTCCATGCAAGCCATATACACCGCCTGTTGTACACAGAGGGTAAACACAGCAGCAGAAACTACCAGCAAGAGCTAGAAGCAAATCTAGCCAGGGTGAGGCCAGGGGTATATCCCTACCCCTACCAGACAACTAGAAAGCAATACCAGAGAAAATAAATTACAAGCCGGAAGGGAAAGAATGGAGGAGAATAATACTATGCCCCTGCATCTTCTCCTAGTTCTCTAACCTACTCATCTGGATAGCAATAGAGTAAGGAGCAATCTTTGAATCAGATATGAAGTTGGAACTTTTTAATAGACTAAATTTGACTAACTGAAAAGGACCAGAAGATTATGAATAAAAAGAATTCAATAAAGCATAGTGTGAAAATTACTCTTCAGGCCCTTGACTTCAAAGATTATAGGTCTATGTAAACATCCTGACCTTCCATGGTTCATTTTCAGCTTGTCATTCCTGGCTTTATGAGCAACAGGTGTTGTCCAGACCACCAGCCTAGAACAGAATACAGTCACACACAAAAACAGTAACAAAACTGCCCTTCTCTGACTCAGTTCCCACTTGCAGAATTGGAGGAATGCTAGCCCCACTGAAATTCCTCCTTCAGGCTCAAGTTAGCTATGGTGAAGGATAGAAGAGGAAGGATCCTTAGAGGGTTTTTTTTGTTGGTGGTGGTGGTGTTTTTTTTTTTTTTTTGCAACGTCTGCCTTAGGCCTTATATCCACATGGTTCCTGGAGACCAGGTCCTGGGCATTATCTCTGGAGCCTACCACACTGTCACTGTCCAAAGAATCTACTACTATTTGTGGTCACAGCACTCTATCTCCATGATACTGTTAGGGTCATCCCCACCACTGCAGTAGGCCTCTTCTGTACTGGCACTCTTAGTCTCATACAGAAATACCACACCAGAATGTGCTAGTATATTCCAGATACTACTTGGGAGCCCCCTCTCCCTAAGACTCTGACATTTGTCCCAAAAGAATATGGCAACAGCCTATATGAATGTCAACCCACCACAATGCCCTTGATAATCCCTCTCTTCACACCCTAGCATTATCCCTAAGCCAAGTTGGTGGATCCTAACTCTGTTACCAAGGTGAGTTCCTAATAATATTAGAGATGTATTGTGCAAGTGCTGTGTGGTCAAGCACTGTGATAATTGTATTACCACAATGAATTCTCAAAACTACTCTATTAGACAGTTCCTGATTAGGATTAGTTTTGTTTGGGAAAGTAGAAATGAAAAGGAAGTAATAGTGACTTAAACAGCATAGGGCATAGTTTCCTCTCATGTTCAAGTAGGACTGGTATGATACCCCCACTATGTCAGAGACCTAGATTCCTATTCTGTTACTCCATCTTGACAATTTCAGCCTTCGTTGGCTGCTAGGGTTTTAGCCATGATTGATCCCATTCCATCCAGCAGAAAGTAAAAAAGACATTGGGGAGGGTATGTGCTATGGTGAATGCTGTGAATTGTGCAAGACTGTTGAATCACAGACCTGTACCTCTGAAACAAATAATGCAATATATGTTAAAAAGAAGAAGAAGAAGAAGATAGCAGGAGGGGAAGAATGAAGGGGGGGAAATCAGAGGGGGAGACAAACCACCAGAGACCATGGACTCTGAAAAACAAACTGAGGGTTCTAGAGGGGGGGGGGGGGGGGGGATGGGTTAGCCTGGTGATGGGTATTAAAGAGGGCACGTTCTGCATGGAGCACTGGGTGTTATGCACAAACAATGAATCATGGAACACTACATCAAAAACTAATGATGTAATGTATGGTGATTAACATAACAATAAAAAATTTTTTAAAAAAAGCAATGGGAAAGGCATGCCCCTCCTTATTAAGGACATTTCCTGCAAGTTGTACATACTGCTTATGCTTACAACCGATTGGCCAGAACTTAGTCACATGGTTACACCTAGCTGCAAAAGTGGCTGGGAAATGTAGTTCTTATTCTTTTCTTTCTTTCTTTCTTTCTTTCTTTCTTTTTTTTTTTTTTTTTGCGGGGAGGGGGGAGTGGAGACAGGCAGAGAGAGAGGAAGAGAGAGAATCTTAAGCAGGCTCCACGCCCAGCATGGAGCCTAATGTGGGGCTCGATCTCACCATGCTGAGATCATGACCTGAGCCAAAATCAAGAGTCCGATGCTCAACCGACTGAGCCACCCAGGTGCCCCATGTAGTTATTATTCTTGATGACTATGTAGTCAGCTGAAGAACTGGGGTTCTATTGCTGATGAAAAAGGAGAATATATTTGGGGAATAATTAGCAATCACTACCACAGGTAGGTACAAGGCTCCCACATATGATTGTGCATTTTGTGGGTTTAGAAGAGCCGAAACAAAGATGGGAGATGAAATCTAGCCAGTGCCCACTAGCCAAACCAGTGTTCCCCAGCTCAAGGTTCTATCAGCCCAAAAGATGGGGTGCCTTTTTGTATTAGGTTGAACCCTATGAAATTATCATTTTTATAGATCAAAATGATGGAATACAAGCAATTTTATATGATTCAACCTAATAATACAACCTTACCATTACTCTGCCTATAGGGGAAGGAGAAGGTCCCTTTATTGCCAAATGACTAAATGCTAAATGGTTGCTAAACATTAACATAAGGGAAAAACGCCCTTATTTATAGTATTTGCTGATTTCCATAGTGGAAATATCCCTACTATTGCCAATCTTAAACCTTCAACTTGACATCACTGAACACAGAGCTGGGAAGATACATGCAATAGCACACCATTACATAGTATTCCCACACACAAATATGAGTAAATAATCTCAAGAACATATATAAGCAAAACGTAATAAAACAATCAGGAAGTGATGACTTTTGTGTATTTGTTTTTAATATAACTTTAAGTTTATATAATTTAATTTTTAATCATGGCTCTGCTTAAAACTTAGCTTGCAAAATTTCCTGAAAAGTTAACAATTAGCTCTTGTGAGCCAGAATGAGCTGGCTCTAGTATACCCTTGGCTAAAGGTCATAGTCCAATTATCCAGTCATTTGACCTGCCCAGCAAACTCCTTGCTTCCTTCTCTAAACTAATACCTAGCTACCCACCTGTCCAGCCCTCCAGATGTGTATGAGTTAACTGAATATTTATAGCTTAGGCTACACCCTGGGATTTCTGTCCATATATCAGCACTTTTTTAACTTCTTCTACTTATCTTTTCAGCCTATACTACCTCTTGGGGTAATAAAATTTATATGTACTCCCCACTGGGTAATGTCTGTATTTCCTTAGTTTATTTGTTGTAAAATGATCTCATTAGTCCTCTAACTTCAAAAAGGGCCCCTACCTGCCCTTTCTAGGATCCAACATAGACAACAGTTCCATTTTCTTTCTCCCCATCCTCTCACCCCCACTCCTGATAACAAAAATCTCTATCCTGTAAGCCATCCTTTCTCTATATTGAGAAAGCCTAATATTTTATCCTTGTGGTCAAATGTATCCACCCACCCATCCAGTCAGAAAATTTAATCCCATAGTCTCCTTGGCTTGTCTCTCTACCTTCATTATGGTTTACAGATTAAACATTTTAAAGTCCACATAAGGCCCTTCATGAAGTCCATATAAATCCCTTTTCAGGGACTTCAAATTTTGTCACTCCCTACCTCACATTTGACATTTCAGCAACACTGAAAAGCCTGGAGCTGCTTACAGTCTCCCAGGTGTTCTTTGCCTTGTGCTGCTGCTTTTCTCTCTGCCTGAAATGCCCTCTCCTCCTTTCCCTACCCCACACAATCATGTTCACCTGTCAAATGCTTGTTCATCTCTCTTCATCTCCTCCAGGAAGCCTTCCCTGATACCTTGAGAGAGAATTCATTAATTTCTCCACTGCACAGTGTCTTTACTATATATAATCCTGCTGTTATGTGATAAATAGTGTCGCCAAATTTAGCAAATAAAAATACAGGACACCCAGTTAAATTTAAATTTCAGATGAATAATGGATAATTTTTAGTATAAGTATGTCCAATGTGACATTCAGAACATATTTATGTTAGAAATTATTTATTGTTTATCTCAAATTCGAACTTAATTGAGCATCCTCTATCTAGCAACTCTAATGACACCACACTAGCGTTTCTCTCTGGCAGCTCATTTATGGGTTCCTTGAGGGCAGGGATTTTGGCTTGTTCACCTATATGTCCTTAGCACCATGTAGTCCTTAGCACATGGTAAGAGCTCACTAAATGTTTTTGGAACTACATTTAGGTACTATTTTATACCATTTGAACTAGTTTACATATAACATCTTATTGACTCTCACAAAAATCCTGTGAGGTTAAAAAAACAGATATTATTGTCTTCATTATAACAGTGATGAAACTGGGGGCTAGAGAGAAGTGACTTACCCAAGACCATGCAATGTGACCACTACAGAGCCAGAACTGAGACCACATCCTTCTGAGTCTCTAGTTCTTTCCACTAAACCACATTGCTGTTTTTCTGTATGTGGCCACAGATTTTATGCAACTTTGCAATTCTCAGAACTATTTCTAAGCTTTAAATAAATGATCATACTTGCTTTGGTTTTAAATGATATTATGCCTCCATTGGTATAGCAGTGACTTTAATATAGCTTGAGGTGCTTGAAGTTGAGCCTAGTGAATTTTTAATTAGATATCAATCAAATGGAGGACTGGTTATAAGGCATCATTTTCCAGTAAAGTCAGCAACATAGTAAATGACTTTATTGGTAAACCATGAACTTTTTTTTTACATATTTATTATTATTATGTCAATACAGGTTTTCTCTATCTGCATATGTATAGCAGTTGACAATATCAGCCGCATTATTAGTTTGGTTTCCTCTGCTTGGCTAGCTTTTCAGTTGTGGTAAGTAAAGTTTGCATTTCCTGTCTCAGCACTTTTGAAGAAGTGGCAGTTACAGTAAAACTTATATTAACTTACACCCAAGTAATGAGCCCTCTGTTAATTGAAAATTTTCTGCACTTAGTGCTCATTAAAAAAAAAAAAAAAAAGAGGCAATGATGTGAAGATGGACTGACAAACATTTTTCCCCCAGAAACATCTGACACTGGTCTATTCAGTTCAATTTCCTGTACTACTTATATCCATCTAGAGTTCTATACAGTAATGAGTGATCAGCACCTTGGCCTCTATAAAGGGCCCAGCTTTCTACAAGGTGTTGTGGGGTTCAAAAGAGGCAGAAAGAAAATAATATTAAATGACTACTGTAAACATCTCTGGAAAGATTTTCAAGAAACTGGTGGTTGTGGTTGTCTCCTGGGAGAGAAATTGAGTGACTGACTGGGGGACGGGGTGAGTACGAGGCTTATTTTGCACTATATTCCTTTGTGTACATTTTGAAATTTTTATCATGTACCTGTATTACCTAATCAAAGAAATTAAACATTGTTTTAAATGAGCACCATGTTCTTTGCATGATCTAATAAATTATCAGTGACCTTTTAAGATAAAAATTGTTATCTCTGTCTTTATAGAGAAAAAAACTGGGGGCTCAGAGAATTTAGGTTACTTGCCTCAGCTCACACTACTTAAGTGAGTGAATAAGAATCTGAACAAGGGTCTGCCTTATTCCAAAGCTATGCTAACTATGCTGCACCTCAAAGAAAATGAAAGCCCAGTATTTGTCCTCAATGACAATTTTGTTGGAGAAGACATAAAACTCTGAAGAGTTAATTACCATATTTCACTGATCCTAAGAAACACATTTTATTTTTTTTATTTTTTTATAATTTTTTAAAAGATTTTTTATTTATTTGACAGAGAGAGACAGCGAGAGAGGGAACACAAGCAGGGGGAGTGGGAGAGGGAGAACAGGCTTCCCATGGAGTAGGGAGCCCAATGTGGGGCTCGATCCCAGGACCCCGGGATCATGACCTGAGCCAAAGGCAGACGCTTAACCACTGAGCCACCCAGGCGCCCCAAGAAACACATTTTAAATGTTCTAAAATTAGGATGTGTCTTCTAATGAGTGGCATGTTGTAGCATATTTGGTGGTGCTTTATTTTTCTTAGGATTCGTAAGATAATGGTGTGTTTTTCCCCACCAATGGCATCTTGGAGTCAATGAGATACGGTTCCAAAATAATGCTGAAAATCAGAAAGTCTAAACAGGCAGCGCAAGCAGTAAGTGCTATAGTTCTGAGGAAACAGTGCCCTCTTCTGTAAGAGTTGCTAGGAAAGGCTTTGCACTAATTAGAGCCAAGCTTCAGTGATTGGGAGTGTATCTGTTACCTATTCCCACAATAATGCTTAATTTACATTGAGCCCCTTAACTTCATAACATGGCAACACTGAATTGGTTGAAATTGATTTCCTTTTTGTTTTCAAAAGAAAATTCTCAGTGCTCAAATAAACCACCCCAAAACTCAGTAGCTCAAAACAGCAATCATTTATTATTGCTCTCAAGTATATAGTTTAGCTGGGAAGTTCTAATCATCTAGGCTGGATTTGTTCATATGTCTACAGTGAACTGAAGTCAGCTGAATGGTCTTGGCTAGCCTCATTCATGTCCAGAGATCAGCTGGCAATTAGTTGTTCTAGTTTGGTCTCAACTTGAGTGAGGGGTGCTTTTTCACATACTGCCAGCCAGCTAGCTAAGCATATTCTCATGGATAAGGCAAGGGAGCAAGAGCACAGATGTGAGAGTGAGCAGGAAGAAATGGAAGCCTCTGCTTCCACCATGTTTGTTAACATCCTGTTGGGCAAAGCGTGATATGGCTGAGCCCAGAGTTCAGAGATGGGACAGAACATACTGCCTACAATGGGAGAGATGAAGAATTAGGTCCATCAATGCAATCAATCTATCACATATAGGCTTCAGATAGGCAGGTTGAAGAAAGGAGGGCTTTGGTTGCTGGCTAAAAGAGACCTCCAGAAAGAGGAGAATCAGCCAAATAGACTGTATGTGTTTGTTTGAGGGGGTTGTTCCATCAGCAAACACAGAACCAGCCTAGACTGTAACTGTGAGTTTATTTGCAGACAATGTTGACACTGACAACACAAAATCATTATTTGAAATAAGGATAGAGCCAATTATCTCATAAATTCAACCTCCCCCACCTCTACACCCAGAATCTCCTGAGTGTCACCCATGGAACCCTAAGTGTCTACCAAATACAGTTGGAAAACTACTGCCTGGCATCCTTGGCCCCAGAAGCAGACCTAGCCTGTCTTTGTTCAGCTTCTTAAGGGAAGCATAATGAATTCAGCTTGGAGTACTAGCACTCTAGGCCTGGAAAAAAGTCACCCTCCAGCTCAGCCATCTTGTGAAGCCAAGGTGTTTTCTTCACTGACCAGGGCACCATTTTTCATATTCAACTCCTTCCAAGGTCAGAAAGAGATCCCCACCTCAGGAAATAAACTTTAGAAAGGACATGCAAGCAACTTCCACCAGGATTCCAACTTGCACCCTAATAATGTTTGCAGAGCTTTCTTCTCTGTGATATTTGTGGATAATTAACCACCTTTGAGCTCTGAATCACACTGAGGATATCCAAAGCACTGAGAATTTTCTTTTGAAAACAAAAAGGAAATCAATTTCAGCCAATTCGGTGTTGCCATTTTATGAAGTTAAGGGGCTCAATGTAAATTAATGTTTTGAATGTATGCCTTTGATCAATAGGTGTAATTATTGATTGGAATCACACAAAGCCAAAAGCAAACCAATCATTTCTGACATTACAGGCTTTATACCATGCAGATAAATCCCAAACACAACTGCACAGAGCTCAAGGCTTATGTGACACCCACAATGTTACAAGTCAGCTCTTAAAAAAGATGGCAAACATGTTTATTTTGCCTCTCTTCCTATAAAAATGCCTCTAGATTTTCACTAAAGATCCATGGACCAGAATAAGAGGAGTTGTTCCTGATTGGTCGCTTGTCCAGAAAGTAACCATAAGTTCTCTATGCTTAGTAATTATATTGCTTCTAGGAAGTATAAATTAAGCAGAATAAACTTATGCAGAGCCTTCAGGCAAAGCTAGCCTGATTTTCTAACTGGAGGACCACTGCAACTCCTGTCCCGAATCAAAAGATTACCCCATGAGCTTGCCTAAAGTCAGGTCTAAAATTCTTAATGTTTATCACTCTCAGGGTACCCAAAGGCCTTTCCCCTCTTAAGACCCGTGATCCATTCTCAAACCCAGATCAGTTTCCTATGCTCTCACAAACACTGGCTAATACTCATTGAACACTTACTTATGTGCCAGGCACTCAGCTAGGCGTTTCACATGCATTACCTCACTGAATCTTTACAAAACTCTATGAAACAGCTAATAGTACCCTAGTCCTAATTCTAAGATGCCACTGATTTTAAGATTCACTATCAGTTTAACAAATCCTATATGAATCATAAACACTAATTGTAAGATACAGATCAAATACAGAGATGTTGAAATGTTAGACTCAGGAAAATAGGTAATATCCCCTTTTACATATGAGGAAACTGAAGTCCAAAGGAGTTAAATAACCTGTCCAAGGTTACAAAGCTAGTAAGTGGTGACTGGGGTTCAAACCCAGATCACGGATTCCAGTGCCTGTAGAAGCATGAGCTCTTTACTTCCTTTGGCATAGGTCCTTTGCCACAGATGACTTGCCCCTCCCCTCCACAAATGCTACCTTCCATTCTATTCCATAGAGTTCTGTTCACCCCTAGAGCCTGGCTGCAAGGGTGACACAAACTACCCAGTTTCTTCCTTGCAAAATACCTCAAACAACCAGAAACTAATGATCATACCAGGAAATAATTAACAATAGTATCATGTGGTAGATAAAGGTGCAGAATTACAGATTTCAAGATGAAAGACCTAATATATGCTTTGGTCTCTCCAACCAGCAACAAAACCACTGAAATATAGAGGAATCCTTGAAAGACATAAAGCAGATGGAATAGTATTGAAGAGAGAAACTACAGCCCACAATATAGGCAGTAAAATTCTGCTCTAATAGATGAGAACAGCAAAAAGGATGCTTCATGCCCTCAGGTGGTAGAAATAGGAAGAACTTAAAGATAACTATGAGATTATTGAGCAAGATCAAATAGGGTCTGTACATCTGTACAAATCGGCTCTGTACATCCCTCCCACCTCCTCTCTCTACAGGCCAGGTAGTAGCGATAACAGCAATGGTGTCTGCCTCCAGGTAGGAGCACTGAGTCTGGGAACTTAAATCAAAGACAGCAATGCTTTAGGTATAAGATTGGCAGACAGATTACAGGACACTCAGTTAAATTTGAATTTTAAAAAAGCAATGAATTTTTTCTGTAACTATCTCCCATATACTGCATGGGACATACTATACTAAAAAAGCATTCATTATTTATCTGAAAACAAAATTTAACTGAAATTAAAATTAATATGTAAAAATTCTAACATTTAAGGGTTTTAACATGTAATATGTGGGACATACTTATAAAAAAAAGTTCACTGCTTTTCTGAAATTCAAATTTAACCAGGAATTCTTTTATTTACTAAATCTGGCAACCTTATTCAAGAGGCTAGCAACCCCTAGAGAAAACCCACATCCAAAAGAATAACTACCCATGTAATCTAGCCAGCAATATGTCCTACTGTCCCTTAAAATAGTCACAACAGTAGCGACTTCCATCTAGTCCCTCAAGCAGATTGCACAGAGAGGCAAGAACTGTCAAACATTTAAGGAAAACTCATACCACTGAAAAGAAACAACAAACTCAATAAATGAAAGAATTTAAGTTAGAGGAAACAAAATTAAAAGAGCAATCAGAATAAAACCTTCACATAAATTCAATTTACTCCCTCAGAGAGGCATGGAAGGGTATCACATCCATAAAAGAAGAATAAAAGGGGTGCCTGGGTGGCTCAGTCGTTAAGCGTCTGCCTTCAGCTCAGGTCATGATCCCAGGGTCCTGGGATCAAGCCCCGCATCGGGCTCCCTGCTCAGCGGGGAGTCTGTTTCTCCCTCTCCCACTCACCCTGCTTGTGTTCCCTCTTTCGCTTTTTCTCTCTCTGTCAAATAAATAAATAAAATCTTTTAAAAAATACAAGAATAAAAGATTTTGAATAAGAGCTGAAGATTACTTTTAAAGCTAATTAGAGATCTTGAAAATTAAAATAGAAATATTGAAATAAATATCTCAATAGATAGACTAAATAGCATATTAGATTTACATCAAAAGCAAATAGGCAAGCTGCAAGATTGAACTGAGATATTATCCAGGAGAACCCAAAGAGTTAAGGTGATAGAAACTGTGAAAGTACAAAGACACAGAGGACACACCCAGAAGTTTTAATGTCAATCTAAGAGGAGTTTCGAAAGAATAGAACAGACAAAATAGAAAGGAGGCAATATTTGAATAAATAATCGGCAAAATTTTCCCATATTGAGGAATTATAATGGGTCTTTGATTGAAAAGGCCCATCAAGGGATGCCTGGGTGGCTCAGTTAGTTAAGCATATGTGGGTCCTGGGATCAGGTCCCACATCGGGCTCCTTGCTCAGCAGAGAGCTTGCTTCTCCCTCTGCCTGCCACTCCCCCTGCTTGTGTGCTCTCTCTCTGACAAATAAGTGAATAAAATCTTTAATTAAAAAAAAGGCCCATCAAGTGCCAAGAAGGATAAATTAGACACACACACACACACACACACACACACATCCTTAGACACACTGTAGTACAATTTCAGAAACCAAGTTTAAAGTGCTAAAAGCTACCAATGAGCAGAAAGAGGAGTCAGATTATCAGAAAGTATGACAATCAGTTTGAAATCAGACTTCCATCTGCAACACAAGATGCAAGAAAACAAGAAGCACTTTGTATTGCCAGTGGAAAATCCTTCTGAACCTAGAATTCTATCAGTCAAGAAGTAAAGTAGAATAAAGACATTTTCAGCCATGAAAAGTTTCAGGAATTTTACCAACCACAAACCCATGATGAAAGAATTACTGGTGGATGAATTACAGAAAGAAGAAAATTGGATCCAGGAAGAAGTAGTGAGACTCAAACCTAAAATTATCTATATAAGAATTGGGGATAGAAAGCAGAGAGCAGTAAAAGCATGCTAAGGTTATTAACTTTTCAGGAAGATAAATTAGATACTTACTAATTCTAGTGTTAAAAATTATATCTTTATGTGTATGTTAAAATTTTAAGGGTGATTAATAAAACATAGAAATAAAATGTATAATTTCCCAACTTGAAAGAGAGGAGAGGAATAAAAAAGCTCAATCCACTCAACAGAAAGCAGAAGGAGGGTGCCTGGCAGGCTCAGTTGGTGGAGCATGCAACTTTTGATCTTGGGTGTCGGTTCAAGCCCCATGTTGGGTGCAAATTACTTAAAAGATAAAATCTTTAAAAAGAAAAAAGTTAAGAAAGTGGCAGCATGATAGGTTTATAACAGGAAATAGGAAAGGAATAACTATACACATCAGTAATCACTGTAAATGTGAATGAATTAAACTTATCTATTTAAAGACAATAAAGGGGTGCCTGGGTAGTGCAGTCAGTTAAGCCTGACTCTTGGTTTTGGCTCAGGTCATGATCTCAGGGTGGTGAAGTCAAGCCCCACGTGGGGCTCTGCACTCAGCACAGAGTCTGCTTAGAGTTTTTCTCCCTCTCCCTCTGCCCCCAACCTGTGCACGCTCTCGCTCTCTCTCTCTCAAATAAGTAAATCTTTTTAAAAATAATAAAATTGGGATGTCTGGGTGGCTCACTCAGTTAAGCGTCTGCCTTTGGCTCAGGTCATGGGTCCTAGGATCGAGTCCCACATCAGGCTCCTTGCTCAGCGGGGAGCCTGCTTCTCCCTCTGCCTCTGCCCCTCCCCCTGCTTGTGTGGGTTCTCTCTCTCTCTCTCTGACAAATAAATAAATTTTTTAAAAGAAAAAATAATAAAATAATAAAGAAAGTAAATATGATCCAACTAGATGTTATGTGCAAGAGACACACTTAAAACAAAATGACTCATATAGATTGAAAATAAAGAGCTAGAAAAAGATAATACCAGACAAATGATAACAAAAGGAAAACCAGTGTGACAATATCAAGAGTGGACAAAATATAAATTCAAGACAAAAATAATTCAGAAACCAAGAGAGAAACACCATTTTGATAAAAAGAAAGAGAACACTCTACCAAGAAGATAAAACAGTTATGAACCTTTCTGCACTTATGTATAGAGGATCAAAATATATAAATATAAATGGATAAATGTACAATAAGACAACATACTATATAAATCACAATCACAATAAGAGAATTTAACACACTTCTCTAAGAAACTGAGATCAAATAGACAAAAAATAATAAAATTTGAGTAACACAATATATAGAACTTTGTACTCAACAGAGAATACACCTTCTTTTGAACATACACAATTATTCACTAAAAAATAATTCATTAGATCATAAGAAGATAACAAATTCCAAAAACATAATGTCCTACATTGCATTCACTGTTCTCAGTGCAACAAAATTAGTAATGAACTACAAAAAAAGATAGTTTTTAAAAATCTTTACACCTGGAAAATTTAAAGAACATAATTCTAAATAACTCTAACTAAAGTATAAGTAAAATAGGAATTATAAACTATTTAAAATAGAACTAATCTCAAAATTGAGGACTGGGTGCTCATCTTGATTAATCATCATGGAAACACAAATAATAACACCAATATAATACCATTACACAATCACTGGAATGGCTAAAATGAAAAAAAAAATACCAAGTGTTAGTGAGGACACAGAGCAAATGAAAAATCTCATACAACATTGAATGTAAATACTTAGGGAAACTGGTATGAAACAGCTCAACACACACATAATCTATGATCCAGCAATCCACTCTTATATATATACCCAACAGAAATGCATGCTCTGTTTAGCTAAATATATGTACAAGACCGTTCAAAGCAGCATTATTTGTTATCACTAAAAACAGGAAACAATCCAAATATCCATCAATAATAGAATGGATAAATTTTTGTATATTTACATAATGAAATACTACACAGCAAAGATAATGAACCATTACCCACAACAATATGGATGAATCTTAAGATGTTAAGTGAAAAAAATCCAGACTCAAAAGTGTATATACTGTATTGTTCCATTCACATAAAGTTCAAAAGCAGGCAACAGTAATCTGTACAGCATTATAAATTAGAATAGTGTTTACTCTTGAAGGTGGGAGTTGGTGATGACTGAAATGGGCACAAGAGGACTTCTGAGATGCTGGTCATAGGTTCTGTTTCCTGACTAGGGTGTTAGTTACACAGGTGTGTTCAGTTTGTGAAAATTCATTGAGATGTACACTTTTGATTTACTTTGTTATATATATGTTATACTTCAATAAAAATTACAAAAAAAACCTTAGGGATGTGGCCAAATGTACTCAAAAATAAATTTAGTCTTAACTGCACATATTAGAAATAAAGATTGAAATAAATGAACTAAGCTGTCAATACAATAGAAAGAAAACAATAAGTCTACTGAAGGTAAAATGAAAAAAATATACAGATAAAAATATACATTGATAAATATAAAATAGAACTCAAAAAACTAAATAAACAAAAATGAGTACTCTGAAGTAATTAATGTAAGTATAAATAATACATATTTATTTAAAATATTTTAAATAATATAAACTAAAATTTAGAAAATATGATCATTTTAAAAAGAGACATAGCAAAATAAGCAATATCAGGAACACAAAAGGGCCTAGCTAGAAATAAAGTGGAGACTTTAACAATTACAGGAGAATACCATGTACAGTCTAATAACAATCAATGTGAAATCTTAAAAAAAAAAAAAAGAAAGGACACATTCAAGGAAAATACCAATTACCAAAATCAGCCCAAGAATAACAAGGAATGTTGAATAGACCAAAAAACACTGAAGAAATTTTATTAGTAGCCAAAATTTTCTAATACCCCCCAAAAAGCTCCCAGTGGTTTTACTGACATATTCTATCAAAGCTTCAAGAAAGTAATATTTACATGTAAATGAATAGGAAAAGTTCTGGAAGTATACAACAAACTGATAATAATGGTTGCTTCCAGAAAAAGCAGGTAGAAATTATGTGTAACAAAGATAATAAATAATAACTTTATTTTTATAGAATATCTTCATATATTACTTGTCTAATTTGTAATTTCTTAAGAATTACTCCACAATTTAAACACCAGAAAAGTCTTGATTTGTACCTAAGTTGAAGGCCTAAATGAAACAGACAATTTCCTATATAAATTACTAATACTGACTCAAAATCCACCACTTTCCAGCTGTGTGAACTTGGTGACAAATTATTTAATATCTCAACCTTTAATTTCTTCAAATAAATGCTGAATAATAATAGTACTATACTGATAGACATTATAAAAATTAAAATTAGGGGCACCTGTGTGGCTCAGCATTTAAGCATCTGCCTTTGGCTCAGGTCATGATCTCGGGGTCCTGGGACCAAGCCCCGGGTCAGTCTCCCTGCTCAGTGGGGAGTCTGCTTCTCCCTCTCCCTCTGCTCCCTCCACCACCCACCCCTGCTCATGCATGTTCACTTGCTCTCTCTCTCAAATAAATAAATAAAATCTTTTTAAAATAAAATTAAATGAGTTAGACAATAAAAAATTTTTAGCAGAGTGCCTGGCACATAGTAAGTGTTCAACAACTGTTCATTATCACCATTACTATTTATTTATAAAATAACAATATTGAGGCATTACAGAGGCTATAGAACCTCACAGGAATTCATAGTCACCATCCTTAGTCTATAATTCCTGACTCCCTTCTGAGTCGATGGTGACTGGAAACCCCCTTGGGATTCTGTCCTCTACTTTCATTCCCAACTGTAGGCCTTACTCTCCCTCCTCACCCACAACTCTGACCCACTTCAGGGAAAGTCACGTGGTGTCTCTTTTGTTTGCTTCTATTTTTTAAATTATTCTGGTAAAATATATATAAAGTTTACCATTGGAATAATTTCCCATTAGAATAATTTTTAGGTACACAACTCAGTGGCATTAAGTACATTCACACTGTTGTGCAACCATCTCCACCATTCAACTCTAGAACTTTTCTATCATCCCAAACTGAAACTCTGTACCTATTAAACAATAATTCCCCACTGTGGAGTCTTTCTCCTGAAATTCCTTCTTTCCTGCCTAAAAATACTAAGCCTTTGTCTCCAAGGACACCTACTACTTCAGCAGTTCTCTAGACTGGGTGGCCTCCAGGTACCCAAGTCTCTAGAATGATGGTCTCCCGGCCTTTCTCCACAGTCAGTACTTTGAATGAAAGGCTTCTTTTGAAATATAAATATATTTACAGAGATAATGGACCATTTTAAGTCATTGCCTATCTTACTGAGCTATTCAGAACCTGTTATGGATTTAATTACAGTCCTCAAAAATTCATATGTTCAAGTCCTAACCAACCCCCCCGCCCCTGCCAGTATCTCAGACTATAATCTCATTTGGAAATAGCACTGTTGCAGATGTCATTAGTTAGGTTAAGATGAGGTTATATGGAAGTCAGGTGGGCCCCTAATCCAATATGATTGGCATCCTTATAAGAAGAATATCATGTGAAGAAACAGACATACACACAGGAGAATGTCATGTGAAGATTGAGGTTTTGCTGCCACAAGCCAAGGAAATGCCAGAAGCTAAGAGGGAATCTTGGAAGAGGATCCTTCACTAGCACCTTCAGAAAAAGCATGGCCCTGCTGATACCTTGTTTTCAGATTTCTGGCCTCCAGAACTAGGACAATAAATTTCTGTTGTTCCAAGCCACCCAGTTCATGGTACTTTGTTAGAACAGCCCTAGGGAACTGATATAGTCCCCTACTCAAGAAAATAGGATCAGGAAGTTTTGAAGGGCAATGGGTGACTGGAGTGTATTAGCTTTCTATTGCTCCAGGTAAAAAATTACTGAGAGTACAGGGCACTTCTGAGGAGAGTCAGCTTTAGGTAAAGTTAGGAGCTATAGACAACAGAAGGGATTATAATGGTCCTGGTTCCCTTGAAGACTCAGAATGTCTATAAAAGCTAGCGTGCTTAAGACCATTTTTGTAGTGTTTCCAAAAATACTTTTTCTGAACCTATCTGATGACTTCCTGGTGCCACAAAATATATAATTTTCCCCTTTTTGGTATTTTTGTGTTCATCTAAACAGAAAATCCCTTGGGAGCAAATAGGCATTTGAGGGGACCCATCAGAGGGAGGCAGTCTCTCCCATTTATAAGCTGCTCAGTCTGGCATCATGAAGCACCTAGTACTCAACTCACATGTTGTTTGAGCTGGAGGCTGATTTTTGTCTTTTAAAAGGCAGCAGGCTACCCTGGGTATTAGGAATTTTGAATACATAGTATCTGGAATGAGTTGGAATACTCAATCTGCCTTTCTCTGAAGAGCTGGAGGCAGGGCCCACTTCTTTGTCAGCCATGGAGTGATTTCCTTACTACAGACCATAGACTCAGGAATCCAAGAAGATCTTTCAGCCTGCAGCTGTTGTCTAAGAGTTGGGACTGAGGCTACAGGGTCTTGACCAGAAAGCTACCCTGTAATCCTGCTGACCTGCCTGGCAGTTGAAAAGGCAAGATTCTTTCCCCAGGTCTTGAAATTGGCTCCTCCTCTTCATTAAAAATGAAATTCACAGAATTTAGAAGTTCATGAGGTTGAAAGATTCACTTACTGAATTGGCCTTTTATGGTCTCTCCTCATCTGTGTCTTCCTGTTTACCAGCCTCCTGTCAGCATGCCCATAACAAAGAAAATAGCCCCTTCTCAGCAAAATACCTGGAGGTTCAAAAATGACAAATAGCTGAAAAGGGAGAGAGCCTGTGCCTTAGCTGGAATGTGCCATCTCCTATTTTTAAATTATCTTTTGTTTTTAATTTCCCCAGCGAATCTTTGCAGAAGTTAGGTAACCATAATTACAAGCCAAAGGGAAGGCTCTCCCCTTATGGCAAGATTTTCGGCCATAATCATCTTAACCAAATATCTAATCATAATACACAATCATGCCCTTGGCATTTACAACGGTTTTCCAAGATCTAAAAGTGTATCCCTTCAGGAAGACATCAAATAACAAAGTAAAGTGGAGAAATTATGGCAAAGTCTAACATTGTCACTGTATCTTAAGTTTTTGAAAAGTAGTATATAAGCTCTGATGTATGCTGTGATTTATTCACACATGTATTCATTCAGCAGATTTTTTTTTTCAGCAGATATTTTTTAAGAACCTACCATATTTTAGGGGGGAGGAGCAAGATGGCAGAGGAGTAGGAGACCTAAATTTCATCTGGTCCCAGGAATTCAGCTGGATAGGGATCAAACCATTCTGAATACCTACAAACTCAATAGGAGATCGAAGAATAGCAGCAACTCTCTGAACAGAAAAACGACCACTTTCTGGAAGGTAGGACGTGCGGAGAAGTGAATCCGAGGCAATGTTCGGGAGGATAGACTGCGGGGGAGGGGCCTCCATCGGCCGCTTCTGGCAAGTGATAGAGCCGCGGAGCACAAAATCGGAACTTTTAAAAGTCAGCTCCGCTGAGGGACGTCACTCTGGTGGCTAAGCGGGGGGTGGAACCCTCCGGGACAGTGTGGTCTCAGGACCCTCAGGGTCACAGAAACACTGGGGGTGTCTGAGTGTGGCAGAGCTCCCAGGTATCGGAGCGGGGAAGCCAGCTACAGAGACGGAGCCGAGGTGCAGGCTCTCAGCTCGGGGTTGCCATAAACCGTGATCCACGGCACAGTCGGGCCACTCCTCCTCCAGCAGGGACCCAACAAGGGGCAGATCTGGGGAGACTCCCCTTCCTCCCCCAGGAGGAGCGGCATGGGAGTGCACCACAGGGATCTGCTGGGTTTGGAGACTCCACACGGGGTGGGGTGCCAGAGATAGAAAGGCTTGGTCACAGGCCAGGTGAGCATGGAGTGCAGCCGGAGACCGGGGAGACGGGAGTGATTGACGGCTTTTCTCTGGGGGCTCACTGAGGAGTGGGGCCCCGAGTTCTCAGCTCCTCCGGGGCGGAGATTGGGAGGCTGCCATTTTCACTCACGGCCTCCAAAGCTGTACGGAAAGCTTGCAGGGAACAAAAGCTTCCGAGAGCAAACCCGAGCAGATTACTTAGCCCTGACCCGGCAAGGGCGGGGCAACTCCGCCTCCGGCAAAGACATTTGGGAACCATGGCAACAGGCCCCTCCCCCAGAAGATCAGCGAGAACAGCCAGCCAAGACCAAGTTTACCGATCAATGAGAACGGCAGAACTCCAGTGCTAGGGGAATACTACACATAGAATCCATGGCTTTTTTACCATGATTCTTTAGTCTTGCAAAGTTAATTTTTTTTTAGTTTTTCTTTTACACTTTTTCAACCAACATCTTATCAATCCCTTTTTTAAAAATCTTTTTTATTTTTCATTTTTGGAGTCATATTCTATCCCTTCATAGTTAACCTTATTTTTGGTATACATATAAATTGTTCTCTATTTAAAATTTTGGGATACAGTTTCTTCTAATGGAACAAAATATACCCTAAATCTCTACTTTATGGCTTTGTTCTAGTCTCCTGCCTGATCACATTCTCTTTTTTTTTTTTCTAATTTCTCTTCTTTCTTTTTTCAACCAACTTATCTTATCAACTCTTTTTATAAAATCTTTTATAATTTTCATCTTAACAGTCATATTCCATCCCTTCATCGTATTTACCCTTATTTTTGTACATATACAAGCTTTCCCTTCTGCAGAATTTTGGGAGGCAGTTTCTTCTAACAGACCAAAATACGCCCAAAATCTAGTGTGTTGCAGGGATCTATTCACCAGCCTGATCATATTTGATCATATTCTTTTTTTTTCTTTTATGTTTTCTTTTTGTTTTCTTTTTTCCTTCTTTCCCTTTCTTTTCCCCCAGTTTCAGGTCTCTTCTGATTGGTTTAGTGTATATTTTTCTGGGGTCGTTGTTACCCTGTTAGCATTTTGTTCTTTCATTCATCTATTCTCCTCTGGACAAAATGACAAGATGGAAAAAATCCCCTCAATAAAAAGAACAAGAGGCAGTACCAACTGCCAGGGACCTAGTCAATATGACCATTAGTAAAATGTTGGAACTAGAGTTCAGAATGACGATTATAAAGATACTAGCTAGGCTTGAAAAAACATGAAAGATATTAGAGAAACCCTTTCTGAAGAAATAAAACAACTAAAATCTAACCAAGTCAAAATCAAAAAGGCTATTAATGAGGTGCTATCAAAAATGGAGGCTCTAACTGCTAGGATAAATGAGGCAAAAGAGAGAATTAGTGATATAGAAGACCAAGTGATGGAAAATAAAAGAAGCTGAGAAAAAGAGAGATAAACAACTACTGGATCACAAGGGCAGAATTCGAGAGATAAGTGATACCATAAGACAAAACAATATTAGAATAATTGGGATCCCAGAAGAAGAAAAAAGAGAGAGAGGGGCAGAAGGTAAATTCCAGCAAATTATAGCAGAGAACTTCCTTAATTTGGGGAAGGAAACAGGCATCAAAATCCAGGAGGCACAGAGACCCCCCTCAAAGTCAAAAAAAATAGGTCAATACCCCAACATCTAATAGTAAAACTTATGAGTCTCAGAGACAAAGGGAAAATCCTGAAAGCAGCTTGGGAAAAGAGGTCTGTAACCTACAATGGTAGAAACATTAGATTGGCAACAGCCCTATCCGAAGAGACCTGGCAGGCCAGAAAGGACTGGCATGATCTATTCAGAGCACTAAATGAGAAAAATATGCAGCCAAGAATACTATATCCAGCTAGGCTGTCATTGAAAATAGAAGGAGAGATAAAAAGCTGGCATAGAGTTGCAAAACTAAAGGAATTTGCAAACATGACACCAGCCTTACAAGAAATATTGAAAGGGGTCCTCTAAGCAAAGAGAGAGCCTAAAAGCAACATAGACCAGAAAGGAGCACAGACAATATACAGTAACAGTCACCTTACAGGCAATACAATGGCACTAAATTCCTATCTTTCAACAGTTACCCTGAATGTAAATGGGCTCAATGCCCCAATCAAAAGACACAGGCTATCAGATTGGATAAAAAAACAAGACCCATCGATATGCTGTCTGCAAGAGACTCATTTTAGACCCAAAGACACCTCCAGATTGAAAGTGAGGGGGTGGAAAACGATTTACCATGCTAATAGACATCAAAAGAAAGCTGGGGTGGCAATCCTTATATCAGACAAATGAGATTTTAAACCAAAGACTATAATAAGAGATGAGGAAGGACACTACAACATACTTAAAGGGTCTATCCAACAACAAGATCTAACAATTGTTTTTTTTTTTTAAGATTTTATTTATTTATTTGAGAGAGAGAATGAGATAGAGCATGAGAGTGGGGAGGGTCAGGGGGAGAAGCAGACTCCCTGCCGAGCAGGGAGCCCGATGTGGGACTCAATCCCAGGACTCCAGGATCATGACCTGAGCCAAAGGCAGTCGTTTAACCAACTGAGCCACCCAGGCGCCCCAAGATCTAACAATTGTAAATATCTATGCCCCTAACATGGGAGCAGCCAATTGTATAAGCCAATTAATAACAAAAGCAAAGAAACATGTCGACAACAATACAATAATAGTAGGGGACTTTCACCCCCTCACTGAAATAGACAGATCATCTAAGTGAAAGATCAACAAGGAAATAAAGACTTTAAATGACACACTGGACCAAATGGACTTCACAGACATATTCAGAACATTCCATCCCAAAGCAACAGAATACACATTCTTCTCTAGTGCCCATGGAACATTCTCCAGAATAGATCACATCCTAGGTCACAAATCAGGTCTCAACTGGTACCAAAAGACTGGGATCATTCCCTGCGTATTTTTGGACCATAATGCTTTGAAACTAGAACTCAATCACAAGAGGAAAGTCGGAAAGAACTCAAATACATGGAGGCTAAAGAGCATCCTACTATAGAATGAATGGGTCAACCAGGAAATTAAAGAAGAATTTAAAAAATCCATGGAAACAAATGAAAATGAAAACACAACAAATGGTGTTCAACTGTTCAAAATCTTTGGGAGGCAGCAAAGGCAGTCCTAAGAGGCAAGTATATAGCAATACAAGCCTTTCTCAAGAAACAAGAAAGGTCTCAAGTACACAACCTAACCTTACACCTTAAGGAGCTGGAGCAAGAAAAGGAAAATAAAGCCTAAACCCAGCAGGAGAAGAGAAATAATAAAGATCAGAGCAGTAATCAATGAAATAGAAACAAAAAGAACAGTAGAACAGATCAACGAAACTAGGAGCTGGTTCTTTGAAAGAATTAACAAGATTGATAAACCCCTGGCCAGACTTATCAAAAAGAAAAGAGAAATGACCCAAATAAATAAAATCATGAATGAAAAAGGAGAGATCACAACCGACACCAAAGAAATACAAACAATTATAAGAACATATTATGAGCAACTCTATGCCAGCAAATTAGATAATCTGGAAGAAATGGATGCATTCCTAGAGATGTATCAACTACCAAAACTGAACCAGGAAGAAATAGAAAACCTGAACAGACCCATAACCACTAAGGAAATTGAAGCAGTCATCAAAAATCTACCCCCCCCCCC
>NC_058419.1:21028890-21099784 GCF_002201575.2 Neomonachus schauinslandi | reverse complement strand
TCTGAAACTGTTCCAAAAAATAGAAATGGAAGGAAAACTTCCAAACTCATTTAGGAGGCCAGCATTACCTTGATCCCAAAATCAGACAAAGACCCCATCAAAAAGGAGAATGACAGACCAATAACCCTGATGAACATGGATGCAAAAACTCTCACCAAAATAGTGGCCAATAGGATCCAACAGTACATTAAAAGGATTATTCACCACGACCAAGTGGGATTTATTCCTGGGCTGCAAGGTTGGTTCAACATCCGCAAATCAATCAGTGTGATACAATACATTAATAAAAGAAAGAACAAGAACCATATGATCCTCTCAATAGATGCAGAAAGAAGCATTTGACAAAGTACAGCATCCTTTCTTGATCAAAACTCTCCAGAGTATAGAGATAGAGGGTACATACCTCAATATCATAAAAGCCATCTATGAAAAACCCACAGCGAATATCATTCTCAATGGAGAAAAACTGATAGCTTCCCCCCTAAGGTCAGGAACACGGCAGGGATGTCCACTATCACCACTGCTATTCAACATAGTCTAGAAGTCCTAGCCACAGCAATCAGACAACAAAAAGTAATAAAAGGCATCCAAATTGGCAAAGAAGAAGTCAAACTCTCACTCTTTGCAGATGATATGATACTTTATGTGGAAAACTCAAAAGACTCCACCCCAAAACTGCTAGAACTCATACAGGAATTCAGTAAAGTGGCAAGATATAAAATCAATGCACAAAATCAGTGGCATTCCTATACATCAACAACAAGACAGAAGAAAGAGAAATTAAGGAGTTGATCCCATTTACAATTGCACCCAAAACCATAAGATAACTAGGAATAAATCTAACCCAAGAGGCAAAGAATCTGTACTCAGAAAATTATAAAATACTCATGGAAGAAATTGAGGAAGACACAAAGAAATGGAAAAACATTCCATGATCATGGATTGGAAGAACAAATATTGTGAAGATGTCCATGTTACCTAGAGCAATCTACACATTTAACGCACTCCCTATCAAAATACCATCCACTTTTTTCAAAGTAATGGAACAAATAATCCTAAAATTTGTATGGAACCAGAAAAGACCCCAAATGGCCAGAGGAATGTTGAAAAAGAAAAGAAAAGCTGGTGGCATCACAATTCCAGATTTCAAGCTCTATTACAAAGCTGTCATCATCAAGACAGTATGGTACTGGCACAAAAACAGACACATAGATCAATGGAACAGAATACAGAGCCCAGAAATAGACCCTCAACTCTATGGTCAACTAATCTTTGACAAAGCAGGAAAGAATGTCCAATGGAAAAAAGTCTCTTCAACAAATGGTGTTGGGAAAATTGGACAGGCACATGCAGAAGAATGAAACTGGACCATTTCCTTACACCACACACAGAAATAGACTCAAAATGGTGAAAGACTTAAACATGAGACAGGAGTCCATAAAAATCCTAAAGGAGAACACAGGCAGTGACCTCTTCGACCTCAGCTGCAGCAACTTCTTCCTAGAAACATCGCCAAAGGCAAGGGAAGCAAGGGCAAAAATGAACTATTGGGACTTCATCAAGATAAAAAGCTTTTGCACAGCAAAGGAAACAGTCAACAAAACCAAAAGACAACCGACAGTATGCGAGAAGATATTTGCAAATGACATATCAGATAAAGGGCTAGTATCCAAAATCTATAAAGAACTTATCAAACTCAACACCCAAAGAACAAATAATCCAATCAAGAAACTGGCAGAAGACATGAACAGACATTTTTCCAAAGAAGACATCCAAATGGCCAATAGACACATGAGAAAGTGCTCAACATCACTCGGCATCAGGGAAATCCAAATCAAAACCTCAATGAGATACCACCTCACACCAGTCAGAATGGCTAAAATCAACAAGTCAGGAAACGACAGATGTTGGCAAGGATGCGGAGAAAGGGGAACCCTCCCACACTGTTGGTGAGAATGTAAGCTGGTGCGGCCACTCTGGAAACAGTATGGAGGTTCCTCAAAAAGTTAAAATAAAGCTACCATACGAACCAGCAATTGCACTACTGGGCATTTACCCCAAAGATACAAATGTAGTGATCTGAAGGGGTACGTGCACCCCAATGTTTATAGCAGCAATGTCCACAATAGCCAAACTATGGAAAAAGCCTATATGTCCATCAACAGATGAATGGATAAAGAAGAAGTGGTATATATATACAATGGAATATTATGCAGCCATCAAAAAACAAAACATTGCCATTTGCAATGACTTGGATGGAACTAGAGGGTATTATGCTAAGCGAAATAAGTCAATCAGAGAAAGACATGTATCATATGATCTCACTGATATGAGGAATTCTTAATCTCAGGAAACAAACTGAGTTTTGCTGGAGTGGTGGGGGATGGGAGGAATGGGGTAGTTGGGTGATAGACACTGGGGAGGGTATGTGATATGGTGAGCACTGTGAATTGTGTAAGAGTGTTGAATCACAGACCTGTACCTCTGAAACAAATAGTACATTATATGTTAAAAAAAGGGAGAGAGAAAAAGAAGATAGTAGGAAGGGAAAACTGAAGGGGGGGAATTGGAGGGAGAGATGAACCATGAGAGACTAAGGACTCTGAGAAACAAACTGGGGGGTCTGGGGGGAGGGATGGTCTAGCCTGGTGATGGGTATTAAAGAGGGCATGTATTGAATGGAGCACTGGGTGTTATATGCAAACAATTAATCATGGAACACTACATCAAAAACTAATGGTGTAATGTACGGTGATTAACGTAACATAATTAAAAAAAAACAAAAAAACTGTGCATGTAAAGAAAAGAATAAAAATATCTAGGTTATTTAGACAACTGGGTTTTTGTAAACAAGGCTGGAATTGTGGAGTTGGGCAACAGGCATACAAAGGTTGGTAGTGGGGGAAAAATTGAATACATCAGTTAAGACAAGTTGAAGGAGAGCTTCGAAACCCACAGCTAGGGGCCCCTGGGTGGCTCAGTCAGTTAAGCATCCAACTCTTGATTTCAGCTAAGGTCATGAGATGGAACTCTGTGTCAGGCTCCATGCTCAGCAGAGAATCTGCTTGAAATTCTCTCTCTCCCTCTCCCTCTGTCCCTCCCCCACCCCATGCTTGTGTGCTCACTCGCTCTCAAATAAATAAATAAATCTTTAAAAACAAAAACAAGGGGCCCTGGGTGGCTCAGTTGGTTGAGCGGCTGACCAGCTCAGGTCATGATCCCAGGATCCTGGGATCGGGCCCTGCATCGGGCTCCCTGCTTGGCGGGAGGCCTGCTTCTCCCTCTCCCACTCCCCCTGCTTGTGTTCTTTCTCTAGCTGTCTCTCTCTGTCATTTAAATAAATAAAATCTTTATTTAAAAAATAAATAAAAACAAAAAACAAAACCCACAGCTAACATCATACTCAGTGGTGAAAAACTGAAGGCTTTCCATCTCAGGTCAGGAACAAGATAAGGATGCTCACTTTCACCAATTCTATTCAACATTGTACTGATGATTCTAGCCCAAGCAATCAGGCAAGAAAAAAGAAATAAAAGGCATCCAGATTGGAAAGGAAGAGGTAAAACTATCTCTATTTGCATATGATAGGATCTTAATATTTAGAAAACACTAAGGAATCCACTAAAAATCTATCATAACTAATAAACATGTTCAGCAGGATTGCAGGATATAAGATCAATATACAAAAATCAATTGTATTTCTATATACTTGCAATGAACAATCAAAAAATGAAATTAATAAAACAAGTATATTTCCAATAGCATCAAAAAGAATAAAATACTTAGGAACAAATTTTAAAAGAAGTGAAAAACTGGGGCACCTGGGTGGTGCAGTCAGTTAAGCATCCAATTCTTGGTTTCGGCTCAGGTCATGATCTCAGGGTCGTGTGATTGAGCCCAGCATCAGGCTCCATGCTTGGTGCGGAGTCTGCTTGAGTTTCTTTCTCTCTCTCTCTCCCTCTGCCCCTCTTACTCATTCTTTCTCTCTCTCTCTCTCAAATAAATAAATAAATCTTTTTAAAAAATTAGAAGTGAAAAACTTATACTCTGAAAACTACAAAGTATTGTTGAAGGATATTAAAGATCTAAATAAATGGGAAAACATCCATGTTCACAGATTGGAAGACTTTATATCATAAATATGGCAATATTCCCCAAATTAATCTGCAGATTCAACATAATCCCTATCAGAATTCCACCATTTTTGTAGAAATTGACAAGCTGATTTTTTTTTTTAAGATTTTATTTACTTATTTGACAGACAGAGACAAAGCAAGAGAAGGAACACAAGCAAGGGGAGTGAGAGAGGTAGGAGCAGAGTTCCTGCTGAGCAGGGAACCTGATGCAGGGCTTGATCCCAGGACCCTGGGATCATGACCTGAGCCAAAGGCAGATGCTTAATGACTGAACCACCCGGGCACCCCGACAAACTGATTCTAACATTAATATGGAACTGCAAGTTTCCCAGAATAGCCAAAACAACCTTGAATAGAACAAAGTAGGAGGACTCACACTTCCAGATTTCAAAACTTTACTAAAAAACAACAGTAATCAGGACAGTATGGTAGTATCACAGGATAGGCATATAGATCAGAAGAATAGAATCATGAGTTCAAAAATAAAACCATGTGTCAAGGATCAACTGATTTTCAATATGCCAAGACCATTTAGTTGGGAAAAATATTATTTTCAATAAATGATGCTGGAACAGCTGGATAATCATATGCAAAAAATAAAATTGAACCCTTACCTCATATCTTACATAAAATTAATTTAAAATGGATCAAAGACCTAAATGAAAGAGCTAAAACTATAAAATTCTTAGGAAACAGAGGTAAATCTTCATTACCTCAGATTTTGCAAAGGATTCTTAGATAGGACACCAAAAACATGACTAACAACAAAAGCAAATAATGTGGACTTCATCAAAATTTAAAACTTTTGTGATTCAAAGGGTACCATGAAAAAAAGTGGAAAAGAGAACCAACAGAATGAATGCAAATATCAGCAAATTATATATTGAATAAAGACTTGTATCCAGACTATAAAAAGAACTCTTACAATTCACCAATAAAAAGACAACTCAATTTAAAATATGGCCCAGGGCGCCTGGGTGGCTCAGTTGGTTGGGCGACTGCCTTCGGCTAGGGTCGTGATCCTGGAGTCCCGGTATCGAGTCCCGCATCGGGCTCCCTGCTCAGCGGGGGGTCTGCTTCTCCCTCTGCCCTCTTCCCTCTCGTGCTCTCTGTCTCTCGTTCTCTCTCTCTCAAATAAATAAATAAAATCTTTATAAATAAATAAATAAAATAAAATATGGCCCAAAGATCTGAATAGACATTTCTCCAAAGAAGATACAAATAGCCAATAAGCACATGAAAAGACGTTCAACATCATTAGTCACTAGGGAAATGCAAATTAAAACCACAATGAGATATCATTTCATACCCACTAGGATGGATATAGTAAAGATGAATAGGGGTGCCTGGCTGGCTCACTTGGTACAGCATGTGATTCTTGATCTCAGGGTTGGGAGTTTAAGCCAGACGTTGGGTGCAGAGATTACTTAAAAATAAAATCTTTAAAAAAAAATGAATAGTAACAACTGTTGAGGAAGATGTGAATTAACTGGAACCCTAATACATCTCTGGTGGAAATGTAAAATTGTGCAGCCACTATGGAACACCATTTGGCAATTCCTCAAATGGTTAAATATAGTAACCATATGACCCAGCAATTCATAGTTATATACCCAAGAGAAACCAAAACATATGTCTACACAAAAGCTTGCAAACAAATGTTCATAGTAGCATGATCCATATAGCCCAGAAGTGGAAATTCAAATGTCCATCAACTGATGAAAGGATAGACAAAATTAGTATATTCATACAACAGCCATAAAAAAGAATGAAGTATTGATATATGTTATAACATGAATCAACCTTGAAAACATTTTACTAAATTAAAGAACAGTTACATTGGACATACTGTATGATTCCATTTATATGAAATGTCCAGAGAAAGCATATTATAGATTAGTGATTGCTTAGGGCTGGGGCAGGGAGAAGGGGGAAATAGAGAGTGGCTACTAATGGATATGGAGTTTCTTTTAAGGGAATGGAAATTCTAAAATTATACTGTGGTGATGGTTGTACAACCCTGTGAATATACTAACAACCACTGATTGTACACTTTAAATGGGTGAATTGTATGATATGTGAATTATATATGAATATATAGGAGTTGAATTGTATTTCCCAAAAAATATGTTAAAATCCTAACCCTCAATACTGGTAAATAGGACCTTATTTATAAATTTAATCAAGTTAAGATGAAGTCATTACATTGGTCCCTAATTCAACATGACTGGTATCCTTATAAAAAGAAGACAATTTTAAAAAAGACACACAGGCAAAATGTCCTGTACAACAGAAGCAGAGATTGGAGTGATGCAGGTGCCAGCCAAGGAACACCAAGGATTGATACCCAGCACCAGAAGCTAGGAAGAAGCAAAGGATGACAGTCAGAATCTCAGAGGGACCATGGCTCACTAACACCTTGATTTCAGGCTTCTAGCCTCCAGAGATGTGAAACAATGAATTTCTATTGTTTTAAGTCACCCAGTTTGTGGAATTTTGTTATGATAGCCATAGCAAAACAATACAGCTATTAAAAATAAATAAAACAACCCAAGGTGTTTCAACTTGTATGAGATTTCAAAAATAATTAAGAGATCTAAATTTTTTGTCCCAATTCTCTCCTGACTCACTGGATGACATAAGGCAAGTCACTAGCTCTCTCTGAGCCTAAATTTTCCCATTTATAAAATAATACAGGAATTGGGTTACATAATCACTAAGGTCTCCTCAAGGATGACATTCCCACTGTTAATAGAACTAATTCATTTTACAGTTCTGAAAAGTTAGCATGGGGCCCCAAATTCAAATAACACCAATAAAAGTAGGGAAATATTTTATAACCAAATTAACTTTGTACATCTTAAAGCTCTTTGTTCATCTTGAAATCTTGCTGGAACTAAAATCACCCCCATTTCTTCTTAGTTGCTATAGGAACATGAAATCATTCCCCAAGACTTGTAGGGACTATGAACTGAGACATAACAGTTTCTAAAACACAATACAGTTGTGAATTAAACTCCATTTGTTCTCTTACACTTTATAAATGCAGAATGTCCTTTCCAGCATTGTATGAATATAAAACTTATGTGATGCCAACAACTAAGCCTCATTTAACCAAAGAAAGAAAAGTAGCATTGTCCTAGTTCTTGTTCAGCCTTGTATTCAAAGATGCTTTATGTAGTTTGTAAACCACTGGTTTTGACATACATTAAAGAAATCTCATGCTGACCTCTTCTTCGTTATTAAAAACGTACAGCATACTTGCACAACACAGAAGGTGTTCAAAATGGTTTCCCAATCCCCTTTCTATGTTTTAAAGATTTGGAACATAAAAGGCTTTCCTTTATGTTTCCTTTCTGCTTTTTTTTTTTTTTTAACTCTTTTTTATCTCTCCTGTGGTCCTTTCTCTTTGCAGGAAAAGTCACTTGACCCTCTTGACACTGCCAAACTCCTTTGTAGCTCAAGAAATGGAGTATGCATCAGTTGCTGAATTGTGCCCCTGGAAGAAAGGTGTCTTTTCTTTAATACATAGCCTCATGTGAAGTTAAATTACCTTCCCAGATCACCACAAACCAGCAGAATGCTTTTTTACAGGCTGAATATTCAGGAAGCAGTTTTTTATTTAGTTTCAAAATAATGAACTCTTCTAAGGGCCAATCATTGGCTTTTTGGCAACTCATTATGGTTTCTATTTAATAGCCTGCCTTTGCACTTAATATTTTCTAACTTAACTACTGCTAATATGTATCAAAACTTTTTATCTTGTAGGTTTTTATAAAATGGCATTTTTTTATAAAATGGCATTTTTAATTTCATGCTACAGTAGTTAGTTTTACATTTATTCAGTCACTCATTCATTCAGCAAGTATTTGTTGAGTATTATACAAAGCTAAATAGAAACAATTTTTACAAATTAAACCACATTTCAATACAATACATGAGTGGTTATTTAGAAGAAATCTAGAGTGGATCCTTCTGTAAAGTAAATAATCATTTGGTAAAGAGATGCCTCTAACTTAATGTATGCTGCATATAGTTTACTTAAAATAAGGACCCTATTAGTTGAACATAGATGGAGCATTAATATTCCTAAGGAGACAGGAAATGTGGTCTTGAGCCCACATAAGACAGAAAACTGGAACTGAGACTCCTATTTAAAATTAGGATCCTCAAAATCTACCCATTCAATGTAAAGGAGATTGGAACAATTTCACCCATCATCTCAGGGAAACATCAAGGATACTTATGGGCTCCTGGGGGCTACAGATTGAAAATAAATTCCTCCATGAGAAGTCAAATTCTGAGAATGTGACCTATTTCTGCATGGCGGTGCCCCCATAAATATTACTCACATGGAACAGGACAATAAATTAACATAAAATTTGGTCCAGAACTGGTAAGAGTCCTAAGGGTCTTATGAAATCAAAACCAATTACTTAGCAATACCTCCACACCCCATGTTATGAAACACCCAAGAAAAGACAACCCTGAGTTTATAATAAAAACATACAAACCACATGAGAAAATTAATCACTGTAAGGAAAAGTAAGTTGTCACAATAAACAGCAGGATTAGCATCTCAAGAACTGTACAAAGTAAACAGCTGAAGGAGATTATAAAATAGGTCTGTTTAAAATAACTTAAGGGGCACCTGAGAGGCTCAGTCATTAAGCGTCTGCCTTCGGCTCAGGTCATGATCCCAGGGTTCTGGGATCGAGCCCCGCATTGGGCTCCCTGCTCTGAGGGAAGCCTGCTTCTCCCTCTGCCACTCCCCCTGCTTGTGTTCCCTCTCTTGCTATGTCTGTCTCTGTCAAATAAATAAATAAAATATTTTTTAAAAAAATAAAATAAATAAAATAACTTAAAATATAAAATAGAATTTTTTAAGAAAAAAATAATTTGAAGAACAAAAAGAACTTCTATAAATAGAACATATAGTCATTGAAATTCAAACTGAAAAGAAAAGTAAATCTTCAGACTAGACACAGCTAAAAAGAGGCTTTGTAAATAGTAGAAGTTAGCTAAGAAAATTACCAACATGGAAAGATAAAAATAGATGGAAAATGTGAGTGATTAAAATACCTAGGGATAGGGCACCTGGGTCAAGCGACTGCCTTCGGCTCAGGTCGTGATCCTGGAGTCCAGGGATCGAGTCCCGCATCGGGCTCCCTGCTCAGCAGGGAATCTGCTTCTCCCTCTGACCCTCCCCCCTCTCATGTTCTCTCTATCTCATTCTCTCTCAAATAAATAAAATCTTAAAAAAAAATAAAGTAAAATAAAATACCTAGGGATAGAATAAGCAGAATTAAAGATCCCATTCACAAAAGATAAAAAAATGAGTGAAGTGAAGAAAAAGAATGGGGAAAAGGCAATATTTGAGGAAATAATGGCTGCAAGTTTTATAGAACTGTTCTCAGATTTTATAGTTCCTCAGATTAAAAAAGTATGTTGATCTTAAACAGTATCAAGACATGCATATCGAGACATATCATAGTGAAAATGCAGAATACCAAAGGTAAAACTAACCACAAGAGTCCTACAAGGAAATGACAATTAGATTGACAATAGAGGCTCAAATAAAATGGAATAATAGTTTCAAAGTGATGAGGAAAAATATCTGCTGCCATGAAGCATATGCCTGGCTAAACTATTATTGAGCAGAGTAAATAGCAGACATTTTCAGATAAATAAGTCTATGAGCATTTTTCACTCACAAACCCTCACTGAAAGACAATGAAAATATGTACTTCAGTAAGGAAAAATAACAATAATTTCAGGAGAAAGTATAGCAGAAAAACTAAAAACATGTTGACAAGTATTAAAAGCACGGAGTATAAAAATAAGCAATAATAATAGTTGGGGATGGTTAGTAATAAAGTTAATATACTAGGAAATAACATGGAAGTGGGGGGTGGTGATAAGTATTTGTGTTCTACTGACCTTGAATTATTCAGAAAAATAGATATAGTGATTAATATTAGACTTTATTAAGTCACATTTATCTGTACACATATAGGGGGTCATATATTCATTTAAATTTTAAGAGAAATAGAAATGCAGAAGCAACATGTATGACTTCCAAATGAGTAGAGGGTGGAAAGAAAAATAAAGAAAACTTAATCATTAAGAAGAATCACCATTGAAAGTTTCTCAAAAAGTTAAACATAAAGCTACCATATGACCCAGGAATTCCACTTTAGGTATATACTCAAGAGAACTGAAAAACATGTCCACATAAAGACCTGTAAATCAATGTTCATAGTAGTATTATACACAGTAGTCAAAAAACTGAAACAATTCAAATGTCCATCAAAATGTGGTATATTGGGGATCCTGGTTGGCTCAGTCAGTTAAGCCTCTGCCTTCAGCTCAGGTCATGATCCCAGGGTCCTGGGATTGAGCCCCACATCGGGCTCCCTGCAAAGCAGGGAGCGCCTGCTTCTCCCTCTCACTCTGGCTGCTGCTTCTCCTGCTTGTACAGTCGATCTCTGTCAAAACTAAATAAAATCTTAAAATGAAAAACCAGAACAGTGCAAAAGGAAGATGAAAACAGGACAATCAGTCTTATAATCATTGATGACAATTCTGAAATTAAATATTAGCAAACCACTGTATTATAATTTTTAATACATTATAACCAAGTGGTATTTATCCCAGCAATGTAAGCTTAATTTAACATTAGAAAATCCATGTAATTCACAAAATTAAGTGTGCAAGGGAGAAAATTCATCAAGTCTCACTAGGACAAAAAAAGCATTTGGTAAAATTCAACATTCATATGATTACAAAAACCCAACTCTTAGCCAACTTAGAACAAAGAGGAACTTCCTTAAGGAGATAAAAGGTAGCTATCAAAAATCTGCAATAAACATCATACTTAATGGAGAAACATTAGAATCATACTCTTTAGAATCAGAAAACAAATCAAAGATCCTCATCGTTGTTTCTACTACAAGACTAAAGGGATTTGTCAAAACAATAAAACAGTATAAAAATGAGAGAGGATATTTTAAAGAAAAAAGAAAATTGCCATTATCTGCAAATGATATAATTGATAGAGAAACACCCGAGAATCTGCAGACAAACTATTGGCACTAATAAGAGATTTCAGCAATGTTGCTGGATACCAAATCAATATACAAAATTCAATATACCAGCAATAATTAGAAAATGTAGAACACATTTTATAAAAATATCATTCACCATTGCAACAAAACCTATAATACACTTAGGAATAAAACTAACCAAGTATGTGTAAAATCATAAATAAGAAAATTATTATTCAATTCTATTCCAACCAAAATGCCAACAGTATTTGTTTTCATGGAACTTGACAAGCTGATTCTAAAATTGATATGGAAAAGTAACACGCCAAAAACAGTCAAGAAAATTTTGAAGAAGAATGAGGGGGGATTCACCCTACCAAATATCAATTTATTATAAAACTATATTAATTTTGAAACAATGTGGGGCGCCTGGGTGGCTCAGTCACTAAGCGTCTGCCTTCGGCTCAGGTCATGATCTCAGGGTCCTGGGATCGGGCCGCATCAGGCTCTCTGCTCAGTGGGGAGCCTGCTTCTCCCTCTCCCACTGCCCCTGCTTGTGTTCCCTCTCTCTTTGTGTCTCCGTCAAATAAATAAATAAAATCTTTAAAAAAATTTTTGAAACAATGTGATTAGTGTAAAAATAAACAAATAGATCAGTTTGCCTGGGATAGGCCATCCCAGGCAGTGAGGAGGCTTTGTGCCCCCTGTTGAAGACATTTGCTAGATGAAGAGCTACTACTGGCCAAGGGGTAGGGTGACCAATGACAAACCATTCCAATTTGCCTGAGACTGCCCTTGTTTTAGCCTTGAAAGTCCCATGTCCTAGGAATCCCCTCCATCTCCAGAAAACCAGGATGGTTGGCCACTCTACCTAAAGGAGAAAGGCCTGATAGGCTTAGAGGGAGGAAGGAACAGTGGCAGCTACCACGGTCAGTTTCATTTTTAGCCCCAGTAACACCCTTCTTGTTCCCCAGAGAGCTCAGCTATCTTAATTTGGGCAGGTGGCCAGTGGTGTTACTAAGTCACCAATTCCCAGATTGAGATTCCACTAAACTGAGATTCCACCACTCCATGTTGGGGGTTGGCAACAGTGGGGCCTCTAACATGCAGGCAGAGACAAGTGTGGGCCCTGGGCAGCAGAGAAGTGCAGTCACCAGAAGGGGAGGCAGGCACTGAAAGTGCAAAGGGGAATGGGGGACAGAGGAGTATGCCCAGGCTTGGTCTTCACCACTTATATTGCTAGCTTGCTTGAGCAGTGCCTATGGTCAAGATGTGGCCTGAGGGACATAGTTCACTGACTCCTGAAATAGATCAGTGCTTCAAATTAGTGCCCAAAAGCAGATTCACATACATATAAGAACTTGGTGTGTGACAGAAATGGCATTATAAATTAGTAGGGAAAGAATGGACTATTCAATAAATGGTGTTGGAACAATTCGTTATCTCCACAGGTAGGGGGAAATAAAATTAGATCCCTACCTCACATCATACACAAAAATAATTTCTAAATGGATTAAAGACCTAAGTGTGAAAGGCAAAAAAATCAAAAAACTTAGAATTAGAAATAGAATATCTTCATTACATAAATTAGAAAACGACTTATTAAACAGAGCACAATAAGCACAAACAAGAAAGAAAATAATTTAACTACATCAAATAAAAATATTTTATATGAAAAATTACATCATTAAATAAAGTTAAAAGATAAGCTACAGTCAGAAAAAAGACATTTACAATGAATTTAACTAATAATGGATTAATACACAGTATTTTTTTTTTTTTAAGATTTTAGAGAAAGAGAGAGTGTACGTGCGTGATTGTGGTGGGGAGGGGCAGAGGGAGAGGGTAAGAGAGAATCTCAAGCAGACTCCCATCTGAGCATGGAGCCCCACATGAGGCTCAATCTCATGACCCTGAGATCATGACCTGAGCTGAAAGCAAGAATCAAATGCTTAACCAACTGAGCCACCCAGGTACCCCCACAGTATTTGTTTTTTAACTCCTACAAATCAATAAGCCCATATGAAAAAATTAGACATGGAATGAATAGGCAGTTCCCAGAAGAGGAAATCCAAATAGCTAATATTAGGACTTACACTGCAGTACAAATCATCCCCAGATTTCAGTTTCTTTTTTTTTTTTAAGATTTTATTTATTTATTTGAGAGACAGAGAGCATGAGAGGGAGGAGAGTCAGAGGGAGAAGCAGACTCCCTGCCGAGCAGGGAGCCCAATGCGGGACTCGATCCCTGGACTCCAGGATCATGACCTGAGCCGAAGGCAGTCGCTTAACCAACTGAGCCACCCAGGCGCCCCCAGATTTCAGTTTCTTAACACTGAGCTTATTTCTCACTCATAAAAAGTCAACTGTAGATCAAGAAACTCTCCAAGGCAGCATTTCTCTGTGAGGTGACTTAGGAATTAAGGCTGCTATTATCATATGGTTCCAATATCTCTACAGCCAACCTTCATGCCCATGATGCAAGGGGGTGGGGGGGAGGGAAACGAAGGAAAAGAGAGGGGGAGGGAAGAAGAGAGAAGTGGGGGAGGGAGGAAGAGAGAATGAATAAATGAATATGGAATCACAAAGACTTTTCACTGCCTCAGCCAGGAGGTGACCCACATCACTTTTGTTCACATTTTATTGGCCAGAGCCAATCATATAGCCCTGCAAGGGGACTGGAAAATATAGTTTTCTGTTGTTCAGGAAGCAGGAATATAAAACAGAATTTAGTAAATACATAACGTTGTGTCTGCCACAAATGTTCATTACAGGGGGTTTTTTAGAGATTTTATTTATTTGACAGAGCAAGAGAGCACAAGCAGGGGGCAAGGCAGGCAGAGTGAGAGGGAGAAGCAGGTTCCCCGCTGAGCAGGGAGCGTGATGCAGGGCTCGATCCCAGGACCCTGGGATCATGACCTGAGCTGAAGGCAGATGCTTAACCAACTGAGCCACCCAGGCACACCTCATTATAGTTTTAAGGTGAAAACAATACAGTTGTAATATGAAAACTTGAAAACAATAAAAATATCCACCAAAGTGTTAACTAAAGTAGCAAATTTACACATTGGTATACTACAGTGAAAATGAATGAACTAGATCTGTATATCTAAACATAGATAAATCTCAAAAAATATAACGTTGGAGAGCATAAAAATAGGAGGGATAAGCACAAACCTCTAATGATTACCTCTGAAGAGGAAAGGAGGGAGGGGAATGACATAGTGGGTGGAAGGGGAATGGGTCCTCAATGGCATAATGGGATATTTGTTTCTTTTTAAAAATAATCTATGAAGACAAATTTATAGAAAAAGATAGTCAATTAGTGGTTGCCTGAGGCTGAGAGTGGGAATGTAGTCACTCTGAACACAAGGCAACTTGGTGGAATGATGGAAGTCTTCAAAAATTGAATTTTGGTGATGGTTACACAGCTCTGTAAATCACTGAATTCTACACTGAAAATGGCAAATTTCATGGCATTTAAATTATACATCAATAAAACTACATAAAAAAATTATCTGTAATAAATACAGCAAAATGTTAGATCATATGACTCCATTTAAAAAAAAAAAAAAAACATGTTTGGGGCACCTGGGTGGCTCAGTTGGTTAAGCATCTGCCTTCAGCTCAGGTCATGATCTCAAGGTCCTGAGATCAAGCCCCACGTCAGGCTCTCTGCTAGACTCTGTGCTCAGTGAGGAGTCCGCTTCTCCCTCTGCTGCTCCCCCTACTTGTGCTCTCTTGCTTGAACACGCTCTCTCTCAAATAAATAAATAAAATCTTTTAAAAAAACAAAAAACATGTTTGTATATGTATTAAAAGCTTTTTTAAAAAACAATGGGGCAGGGGCGCCCAGGTGGCTCAGTCGTTGGGCATCTGCCTTCGGCTTGGGTCGTGATCCCAGGGTCCTGGGATCGAGCCCCGCATTGGGCTCCCTGCTCCGCGGGAAGCCTGCTTCTCCCTCTCCTACTCCCCCTGCTTGTGTTCCCTCTCTCGCTGTCTCTCTGTCAAATAAATAAATAGAATCTTTGAAAAAAAAAAAACACAAAAACGATGGGGCATAGTAGGTGGTTTCTGCCTATAGGTCTGATAGCTCAAGTTAATTGCTTTTTGAAAATGAAACAAAGAATTTGGGACTTAAAGATAGCATGGCTGAAATAATGACAATGAAAATAATAGCTACTTTATATTATTTATTAACTTATACATACCTATTTATACTTTAAGTTACACGTGTTGATTATCGACTCTCATTTTGTGAAGTCAAATCACTGTTTTCATCTTACTGGATCAGTTTTTGCATCATCTAACACAATTTTTCAGAGCACATCATTTCAACTTTCAAATAGTAGAAGCAATATACAAGAAATACACAGCCATAAAAAAGAATGAAATCTTGCCATTTGCAAGACAAGGACAGAACTAGATATAATGCTAAGCAAAATAAGTCAGTCAGAGAAAGGCAAATACCATATGATTTCACTCATATGTGGAATTTAAGAAACAAATGAGCAAAGGGGAAAAACGGAAAGAGAGAGATGCAAATCAAGAAACAGACTCTTAACTATAGAGAACAAACTGATGGTTACCAGAGGGAAGGTTGAGGGGGAGGGGAGAGGAGATGGGTGAAACAGATGATGAGGATTAAGGAGTGCACTTGTTTTGATGAGCATATGGTGATACATGGAAGTGCTGAATTACTATATTGTACACCTGAAACTAACATAGCACTGTATGTTAACTAACTGGAATTAAAATTAAAACTTAAAAAAATAAAAAAAATTTAAGATACAGCATTTTAAAGATACTATGATATGGAAAGAAAAGGCCATAACTAGAAGAAAACTATGAAAGGAAAAAATTTCATAGGTAAAAGCAAACATATAGTAAAGGTAGTAGATTCATCACTTAATACACATAAAATGTTATATATAAACCCAGTAGTAACCACAAATCAAAAGCCTATAATAGATACACAAAAAATAGAGAAAGCAATCCAAACATAACAATAAAGAAAGCCATCAAACCACAAGGGAAGAGAGGAAAAGAAGAGGAAAGGAACAGAGAACTAGAAAAACAACCAGAAAACAATTAACAATTAAAAAAAACAAGACCCATCCATATGTTGTCTATAAGAGATTCACTTCAAACCTAAAAACACATACACACTGAAAGTGAAGGGATGGAAAAACATATACCATGCAAATGGAAGTTAAAAAAAAGAAGCTGAGGCAGCAATACTTATATCAGACAAAGAGACTTCAAAACAAAGATTGTGGCAAGAGACAAAGGGCACTACATAGTGATAAAGGGGATCAATCCAACAAGAGGATATAACAATTTTAAATATCTATGCACCCAACATGAGAGCACCTAAATATGCAAATCAAATATTAACAGACATAAAGGGAGAGATTGACGGTAATACAATAATAGAGAACTTTAACACCCCACTTACATCAATGGATAGATCAGACAGAAAATCAACAAGAAAAAATCAGTGGCTTTGAGTGACACATGAGACCAGATGGATCTAACAGAGAATATTTCATCTAAAAACAGCAGAATACACATTCTTTTTAAGTACACATGGAATATTTTCCAGGATAGATTACATGTTAGGCCACAAAATAAGTCTCAATAAATTTAAGAAGACTGAAATCATATGAAGCATCTTTTCCAACCACAACTGGAAAAACCACAAACACATGGAGGCTAAACATGCTACTGAACAACAAATGGGTCAATGAAGAAATCAAAGACGAAATTTAAAAAGTACATGGACACAAATGAAAATGAAAACACAATGGTCCAAAATCTTTGGAAGGCAGCAAAAGCAGTTCTAAGAGAAATTTATAGCAATACCGGCCTACCTCAAAAAACAAGAAAAATCTCAAATAAAAACCTAACCTTACCCCTAAGGGTGTAAGAAAAACAACAAACCCCAAAACTAGTAGAAGGAAGGAAATGATAAAAATAGGAGCAAAATAAATGAAACAGAGACTTAAAAAATAGAAAAGATTAATGAAACTAGGAGCTTGTTCTTTGTAAAGATAAACATTGATAAACCTTTCTTAAAAGATTTATTTATTTACTTTAGAGAGAGAGCCCACACGTGAGAAGGGGGTAAGAGGCAGAGGGAGAGGAGGAGAATCTCAAGCAGTCTGCCTGCTGAGTGCAGAGCCCAACTTGAGGCTCAATCCCATGACCCCGAGATCATGACCTGAGCTGAAATCAAGAGTCGGACACTTAACTGACTGAGCCAACCCATGTGTCCCAATAAATCTTTAGCCAGAGTCACCAGGAGAAAAAGAGAGAGGACTCAAATTAGTAAAATCAGAAATGAAAGAGGAGACATAACAATCAACACTATAGAAATACAAAGAATTATAAGAGAATATTATGAAAAATTATATGTCAACAAATAGGACAACCTAGAAGAAATGGACAAATTTCTGGAAACATATAATCTTCTAAAACTGAAACAGGAATAAATAGCAAATTTGAACAGACCAATTACAGTAGTGAAATACAACTGGTAATCAAAAAACTCCCAACAATCAAAAGTCCAGGACCATGTGGTTTCACAGGTAATTTCTACCAAACATTTAAAGAAGAGTTACGAATTCAGTAAAGTTGCAGGATACAAAATTAATATACAGAAATCTTTTGCATTTCCATACACTAATAATGAAGTAGCAGAAAGAGAAATTAAGAAAACAATTCCATTTATAATTGCATCAAAAAAGAATAAAATACCTAGGAGTAAACTTAAACAAGGAGGTGAAAAACCTATACTCCAAAAAGTATAAAACACTGTTGAGAGAAATTGAAGATAACAACAACAACAAACGAAATTGAAGACATCATAAATGGAAAGATAAACCATGCTTGTGGATTGAAAGAATTAATATTGTTAAAATGTCCATACTACCCAAAGCAATCTACAAATTCAATGCAATCCCTATCAAACTACCAATAGCATTTTTCACAAAACTAGAACAAATAATCCTAAAATTTGTATGGAACCACAAAAGACCTCAAATAGCCAAAGCAATCTTGAGAAGAAAGAACAAATCTGGAGGTATACTAATTCCAGATTTCAAGATATACTACAAAGGGATAGTTAGTAATCAAAACAGTATCGTACTGGCACAAAAATATATACATAGACCAATAGAACAAGATAGAGAGCCCAAAAATAAACCCACACCTTATGGTCAATTAATCTACAACAAAGGAGTCAATAATATAAAATGGGGAAAAGACAGTCCTTCAATAAAAGACTGTGGAATTTAAGAAATAAAATAAATGGGATGCCTGGGTGGCTCAGTCAGTTTATCATCTGCCTTTGGCTCAGGTCACGATCTCAAGGTCCTTGAATCGAGCCCCGCATCAGGTTCCCTGCTCAGCAGAAAGACTGCTTCTCCCTCCCCTTCTGCTGCTCCCCTTGCTTGTGCACTCATGCTCTCTCACTGTCAAATAAATAAAATCTTAAAAAAAAAAAAAAGAAATAAAACAAATGAACAAACAAAAAACCCAAACAGACTCTTAAATACAAAGAACAAACTGGTGGTTGCCAGAGGGGATGTTGGTGGGAAGGTGGGCAAAATAGACAAAGGGGATTAAGAGGTACAAACTTCCAGTTACAAAATAAATAAGTCATGGAGGTGAAAAGTACAGCACAGGGAATATAGTCGATAACACTGTATGGTGACATGATGACTACACTTATGGTGAGCACTGAATAATGTATAGAATTGTTGAATCAATATATTATATACCTAAAAGTAATATAACATTATATGTCAATTAGTAGTAACAGTATTTTCTCCTTAAATAAATAATAAAAATACTTACATGACGTTCTGTATGAAAAAAAAAGTTTCCAGGCAACAAGTACCTATAGGCATAACATGCATAACAGTTCATTTTTCCCACCAATAATTTAACACAGTGATTAAAATATAGACTCTGGTATGGTGACTAACATAATAAAATAAAATTTAAAAAAAAAATAGAAAAATAAAATATAGGCTCTGGAAGTTTAACCAGCTAACATCTATTGAGGACTTACTAAGTGCCAAACCTATCCTCCTTCACAATAACCCTGTGAAGTAAAGTGTGATTTAGCACCATTTTTTTTCAAAGATTTTATTTATTTATTTGACAGAGAGAGACACAGCGAGAGAGGGAACACAAGCAGGGGGAGTAGGAGAGGGAGAAGCAGGCCTCCCGCGGAGCAGGGAGCCCGATGCGGGGCTCAATCCCAGGACCCTGGGATCATGACCTGAGCTGAAGGCAGACGCTCAACGACTGAGCCACCCAGGCGCCCCGCACCATTTTAGATGATGAAAAACAAGGCTCTGAAAACTTGGATTATCTACAGCTAGTGAGAATCTGATGGCAAAGCCTAAGTGTCTCTATTCTAGCTGCTCCTATCAAGAGTCTTAGCTACCCAGAGCCATGTTATGAAATTAGCCACAAGAATGTGGTGGAAGGGGAGTGTTGTCCTCAATACTTGTCAATGCTGTCAGAGCAAAATCTTGTTCTCAGTTCATCCAATGATTTCAAGTAATTTTGACACCAAGGATTCCAGAGAATTCAAATGTCTTTACCTGAGCTTTTCAGATTGTTTAAATGTTCAAACTACCCAAAGCAACTGACAGATTCGATGCAATTTCTATCAAAATCCCAATGGCATTTTTTACAGAAATAGAAAAAACAATCCCAAAATTCATATGGAACCACAAAAGACCTCAAATAGCCAAAGGAAGTTTGAGAAATAAAAATAATTTTAAATAACATCCTCAGAGAGATTCAAGATATTACATCCCTAAAACAAGGACAAAATGCTATGACAAAGGACCAATCAGAGAAAAAGTTTGTGTAAACTTAAAATGTTATTTTCAGGGGTGCCTGGGTGGCACACTCAGTTAAGGGTCTGACTCTTGGTTTCAGCTCAGGTCATGATCTCAGAGGTCATGTGATCGAGCCCTGCGTCTGGCTCTACACTGAGCATGGAGTATGCTTAGAGTTTCTCTCTCCCTCTCCCTCTGCCCCTCCCTCTTGTGCTCTCTCTCCTCTAAAAATAAATCAATCTTTAAAAAATAAAAATAAAATGTTTCTTTGAAAATAAAATTTTCTGACAAGGTTGAGCATAAAGCTGAGGGAATTTCCCAGAAAACAGAAGAGACAAAGAGATGGGAAATATGAACAAAAAGATAAGAGACATAGAGAATCAACACAGAAATTCCAAATTTGATTAACAGGAGTTTCAGAAAAGAGAATGGGGAGGGGCGCCTGGGTGGCTCAGTCATTAAGCATCTGCCTTCCGCTCAGGTCATGATCCTGGGGTCCTGGGATCGAGCCCCGCATCGGGCTCCCTGCTCAGTGGGGAGCCTGCTTCTCCCTCTCCCACTCCCCCTGCTTGTGTTCCCTCTCTCACTGTGTCTCTTTCTGTCAAATAAATAAATAAAATCTTTAAAAAAGAGAGAGAGAAATGGAGAAAGGAGAGGAAAAGAAATTACCACAACAAATAATACAAGATTATTTTATGGAGCTTTGTGAAGAAAAGACTTTCTATGTCAAAGGGTCCCCCCTCAGTGTTGGGTGCAATGAATCAAAAACATTCCACAACAGGCCACATCATTGTGAAATTCCAGAATGCCAAAAATCAAGAAGTTGCTAAATGCTTCCAAAGATTACAAAACTGGTCATCTACAAAGGTACAAAAATCAGACTGACATTATATTTTTCATCAGCAACATCAGATGCTAGAAGACAACTGAGCCATGTCTCCAAATTCTGAAAGAATTCTCAAATGAAAATTCTGCATCTACAAAGTTATCAGTCAAGTGTAAGAATAGAATGAAAACATTTCAGATACTTAAAATTCAGAAAGTTTATCTCTCACACATTCTTTCTTAGGAAGTTACTTGAGGATCTATCCCAGCAAGAAAAAGTAGTGAGCCAAAAAAAGACATTGAGATCCAAGAACCAGTGGCTCCACCCAAGAAAAGTGAAGAGAAGTCCTAGGATGATTGCTGTTCTTTAGAACTGGGGAGAATTCAGGTCAGATTGCAGCAAGGTAGAGGGCTCCAGGAGTGAGATATCCATGGAATCAAGAGATGTTGTACTATCCTTAAAAAACAGGAACAACCTAAGGAGATAATTAAGGCAAGAAATGCCTGGGAATTAGGAAAGCAACCAAGCTAGCAGTAAGTATTACAATGCCCACAGACTGTTCTGGAAAGAACTACTTAAGGATACAATACATTCAGGCAAGAAATAAGCAAAATAAAATCTTATAAATAGATATTCTTTGTTAAAATGGACCGGTGGTCCAGGCATTAAATCAATGTAAATATAAAACTAAAATCAAGCAACTATGGAAACTGAGGTCAAGGACTTCCCACCTTAGGTAATGTGGTGAGTAGCAAAACTACATTTCTCGGCCTCCCCTACAGATGACAGGGGCTTGGGGCAGGCAATGAAATATAAATAGCACTTGGGGCTTCTAAAAGAGTCTTTTTGGGGGCACCTGGCTGGCTCAGTCGTTAGAGCATGGGACTCTCGATCTCAGGGTCATGAGTTCAAGCCCCACATTGGACATACAGATTACTTAAAAAAATTAGGACTATGAAATAAAGCATATATTTTTTTAAAAAGGTCTTTTTTACCTTCTTCCCCCTTCTTCCTGTTTCTTGCCTGCAGTATAAACAGAAGGACTCGAACTCCAGCAGCCACCTTATGACCTTGAAAATGAAAATCACATACTAAACATGGTAAAGCAAGATAACAGAGGAAGCTAAGTTCCTAATGAGTTCATGGAGCCCTGACCATGTCCTGACTCTTACCTCCAGTCTTCCTTTAGATGTGAGGCTAAATCCTTATGTGTTTAAGTCACTATAGTCAGGTCTCTATTAACTGACAGTCAAACACAATTTCTAACCAATTACTAAAACATGAAATAAATGTTATAAACTTTGACATTGTGATAAATTATTATATAAAACATAAATTGGAAGGGGAGAAGAAAAGACATAGGTGTGATTTCCTCATCTTTCATAGCAGAGAGTCAATCAATATTATTAAAATTGAAACAAGAAGGAAAAAATAACAACCTCTTGATGTATTTTACATCAATTTTTTCCCTCAACCTTACAGGGATCTCTTAGAAACAGAAGGAAGGGAAAAATGAAGGGGAGGAATCAGAGGAGGAAACAAACCATGAGAGACTATGGACTCTGAGAAACAAATTGAGGGTTTTAGAGAGGAGGGGAATGGGGGGGATGGGTTAGCCTGATGATGGGTATTAAGGAGGACACGTATTGCATGGAGCACTGGGTGTTATACGCAAACAGTGAATCAAGGATCACTACATCAAAAACTAATGATGTACCGTATGGTGACTAACATAATAAAAAAATATAAATAAATAAATAAATAAAATCAGAAAGAAAGAGAAACTGATATGCCTTGTGGGGAATAAATATTTTTCCAAAGTGTATAGTTTCTTCATTTTCTTTTTATTGCATTAATTTATAGTAACAGCACATTGAGTAATTTTGATAAAAATATGTATAATAGGATGCAAATTTTATTTAAAAAATTGATTGTGTACATCTATCACCTATTTTTCTGCAATGAGATATCTAGAATCCTGTTAACCTCACATTAATGGTGTTTGTATCAGGGCGGTGGGAATTCAGGTGGTTGTAACCCTCAACTTTTTACTTTGAACTGCTTGAATTTTTTTAAATAATGAGCATGTATCATTGTTAGAAGAACAATAAAGTCATTTTGAAATGAGATTAGGCTCAAAGGTCTCCAAAAATCTCCAAGCTCTGTTAAGTCTATGATGTAATATTCTATGAAGCAAACATAGATCCATAATTCAATGATAAAAGTCTCTAGATTTTTTTGTAAAATAATGTCTCACTGAATCTTCTAGCCTCCTTTGATCACTGATCTTTGTCTAGGCTCAAGCCAAATAGAAAAGCACTAGAGGACCTCAAATAATTAACCTTAGAAGACAGTGTGTTCTCATCAACTAAAAACAATTTTTTTAATATAAATGAAAATTTTAAAACAGGAAGCATGCAGAGCACCTGGCTGGCTCAGTCAGAAGAGCATGTGACTCTTGATCTCAGGGTCGTGAGTTCGAACCTCACATGGGGTGTAGAGATTACTTGAATATATCTTTAAAAAAATAAAATGAAGCATGCTATCTAATCTAATCCAAGAACAATGAAACATTAACTTACACATAAAGTCGTTCTAATATTTAATTGTAATGATGGTAAACTATTTAGAGAGGTTGTAAATATAACTTCCATTGGCATCCTTTCTTCAAAACAAGGAGTACAAATATATGATCTGGTAGGAACATTCACTATTCCCCTAATCTCCCAGCTCTTTCATACATCTGTGTCTTTATACACACCCTCTTGCTTCCGCCTTCATCTGTAATTTGGACAAATGCCATTCACCTGGCAAAACTCAGCCCTTCCCACCACTTTAAGCCTATAGTACTTGGTGTATACTCTGTTATAACAGTTCTCAGGGCCACAGTATATAATCGTGCAGTTTGTGCACTGCACAAAAGCACACAGATGAGGGAGTAACTGGAAGTTGAAATCCATCCTGAGTTCAGCTGCCAAGCTAGGCTGTACCTGCCTAGAGGAAGTCTTTCTTATTAAATTTGCACAAAGTCACCTTATAGGTTCACGTTAACTCTTAAAATTGTTGGGTTGAAATCAGAGTTTATTCATCTATTGTTCTTCCTAGACTGTGAACTCATCAAGGACCCCACACAGAGTAGGAATTTAATGTTTGCTTAATGGAAACTGAATAAATATAAGATATAAACAGTTCCCCTTAATCTCTTAACATCACAGTGGAAACAAGTGTCAGGCATTTTCTCTTCCTTTATTTAGGTTGAAAAACATGTTTTTTAAAAGTTCTACAGAAAAAAGGGAAGAATATAAAACTAAAATTTCATTAGTAATTGTTCATTAGTAATGAACTTCACGTATTTTTCATTTGATGTTCTCAATAACCCTACCCATTAAGTCCTATTCAGAGTAATAGACAAATATTTAACAACCAGTACAATATGGGCATCCATTAATCAGAGTGGACACTGGCCCAATCAGAACAGAGCCCAGCTGTAAACAGTTGTTCCAGTCATGCTGGGAAGTATCAGCTGAATGTCAGCCCTGAACAGACCATCCCCACCTTACAGATGGATGAATTAATGCTCAGGAAGGTTAGATAATGTGTCAAGCTCACATAGCTAGTAAGTGGTAAGTGGAGAAGCTAAGTGTAGACCCTGGATGAGTCTGAGTCCCAAAACCAGTGCACTTTCCACTATACCATGATGCTTCTCCCTGGTCTCTAAAGCCTAGCAGGAGTGTGGGAAGTTGGGTCTGAGTTTCCGGATTTCTAATGAAATGTCTATTCACTAGACTACTTACTTGCCCAAAAAGGAATAGCCATTGTTCATGACTCTAAAGTAATGACCCTCATTCCACAAGTCACACACAAGTAGTCATGTTGCTTTAAAGTCACGCTTCATATCTTAATAAATCTGAGTGAGACGTTTTTATTACTTTATATATTGAAGGGGTTAGCAAAAGGAGACAATTCTTGAATAATGCTCCTGGCTCCCTTTGCATTTCTAAAAGGTCTGCATTCTTTGAATTTGAACTACATAATGTAGTTCCTTTCAGCAAATACACTTCAACTACTGAAGAATATACCAAATGTAATTTTGTTCTGTGAAAGCTCAGGGCAATACTTTGCATCCTACACACTTTAGTATCGGTTGATGAATTCTAGCTTAAGGCCTCATATGTTCTATGAACATATGTTCATTTCTGGACCCTGTTATTTACTCAGTCCTTGGATCAGCCATTGCATAGCACTGTGGCCAGACACTATACATCATGCCAAATCCCTACTGGGAATGAAAACATTCAACAACGTTGGTTTACTTTTAGGTTGTTTTCCATTACAGCCTTGTAGGAGATTCTAATAAATTTGTTTCTACTATGAAATCAGTTCTTCTCTGTAAAGGAAAGGGGATTTTTCCCCCCATAGGTCAGTTTGACTAGAATATAATACTAATTTACAGGCAATCAACTCATTCTGATTTGTGACAAAAATTAATTTTTCTGGCAATAAAAGAATGAACCTAGGGAAAGATTATCACTTTAAAAATGCTTTTTTAAAGACCTGATTTCTTCTTTTTTACAGAATAAATGGTGAATGTTTAAAAAATGCAAAACTTATAGAAAGACACGTTGAAATTGCTTTAGATCAACCAAACTACAAAATGTGTTACTTACAACTACACTTACACAAGTACACACAGAAAATACTGTACATATGCCTTCTGCAATATGGACTTTGAATCCTCTTTCCATGCAAGTCACAGGAGTGGCATTCAAAATATTTAACAATCACTATGGCACAGACATCGACCAATCAGAATGAAAGCCAACCCTAACCCTGGGGCACAAGCCTGGAGTCCTCCACTATACCACAAATTAACTCTTTAGTTGCTGGGTAGTAAGAAGATCTGAGAGAGATCAAGTCAGCAGGGGTGGGAGAGGCACTCAAGAGGCTCAGGAAAAGAACTACTTACCAATCACTAGGAGGTATTCAGTATTTTAATAACCAGTACAGCTGTACTAGCTAGCAAATAATTACCATTAGTGTATTTTAATGTATATTATATTTTAATATTACTAAATATTACTATATTTTATTTTTTAAAAGATTTTATTTATTTGACAGAGAGAGACACAGCGAGAGAGGGAACACAAGCAGGGGGAGTGGGAGAGGGAGAAGCAGGCTTCCCGCAGAGCAGGGAGCCCGATGTGGGGCTCGATCCCAGGATCCTGGGATCGTGACCTGAGCCAAAGGCAGATGCTTAACGACTGAGCCACCCAGGCGCCCCTTCAATATTACTATATTATTAAAAAATAACCAGTATGGTAGGTAGCATCTGAAAACTAATCCTGCCAGTCAATATACTATACTTAAAATGTCCATCAGTGCCTGCCACAACCCAAACCCTTTGTCTAACTTACCCTACCCTTAAACCCCGCTGCCCAGTCTGTCATGTTCTATACCATATGACTCAGACATTCACTGGCTACAGCCACCAGGAAAGGCCATAGCCAATGGAACTCAGTATGGACTCACAATCCAAGGGCTGAAAATCCACAGGCCAGCCAGCAACCCTTTTTGGCCTAACAAAAAAGATAACCTGGCCGACCAATCAGATTCCCAGTCTTAGGATTTTGAGTTAGGAAACACAAAAAGACTAAGGCAAGTAGCAGTAAGTCCTTTCCTGGCAGGAAATGAGAACGGGAAAAATGATGAAAAGGTATCACTAAATACACAAAAGAAGGGGCAACTAGGATTGGACACAAGTGGCAGCAGTTAATCGCAGAAGGGAGTATGAACATCGCAATTGGCACATGAAGAAGGGTGGCAATCCAGGTGCCAGTAGGGACAGAACACAGAGAGACCTCTGTTTTGGGTTTACAAATTGAGGGATTCCCACGGAACAGAAAACCTAGAAATAAATCCACAATTATAAGGTCAATTAATCATCAACAAAGCAAGAAAGAATATCCAATGGGGAAAAAGACAGTCTCTTCAATAAATGGTGTTGGGAAAACTGGACAGCAACATGCAAAAGAAACTGGACCACAGTCTTACACCATACACAAAAATAAATTCAAAAGGATTAAAGACCTAAATGTGAGACCTGAAACCATAAAAATCCTAGAAGAGAACACAGGCAGTAACTTCTTTAACATCAATCATAGCAACTTTTTTCGAGATAGGTGTCCTGAGGCAGGGGAAATAAAAGCAAAAATAAACTATAGGGACTACATCTAAGTAAAAAGCTTCTGCACAGCAAAGAAAACAATTAACAAAACTAAAAGGCAACCTACTGAATGGGAGAAGATATTTGCAAATGATGTATCTGATAAAGAGTTAGTAGCAAAATATATAAAGAACTTAGAAAACTCAACAAGACAAATAATCCAATTAAAAAATGAGCAGAAGACATTAACAGACATTTCTCCAAAGAAGACATCCAGATGGCCAACAGACACATGAAAAGATGTTCATCATCACTTACAATCAGGGAAATGCAAGTCAAAACTACAATGGAATATCACCTCACACCTGTCAGAATGGCTAAAATCAAAAACACAGGAAACAACAGGTGTTGGCAAGGATGCGGAGAAAGTGAAACCCTCTTGCAGTGTTGATGGGAATGTTAACTGGTGCAGTCACTCTGGAAAACAGTATGAGGTTCTTCAAAAGGTTAAAAATAGAACTACCCTCTAGTCCAGCAATAACAGTACTTGTTATTTACCCAAATACAAAAACACTAATTCAAAGGGATACATGCACCCTTATGTTTACAGCTTTATTTACAATAGCCAAGATATGGAAGCAGCCTAAATGCCCATTGATTGATGAATGGATAAAGAATATGTGGTGTGTATATATATACAATGGAATATTATTCAACCATAAAAAAGAATGAAATCTTGCCATTTGCAATGACATGGATAAAGCTAGAGAGTATAATGCTGAGTGAAATAAGTGAGTCAGAGAAAGACAAATACCATATGATTTCACTCATATGTGGAATTTAAGAAATGAAACAAATGAACATGGGGGGAAAAGAGAGAAAGAGAGAGGCAAACCAAGAAACAGACTCCTAACTATAGAGAACACACTGATAGTTACGGGGTGGGGGGGCACGGGTGAAATAGGTGACAGAGATTAAGGAGGGCAGTTGTGGTGATAAGCAGCTGGTGATGTATGAAGTGTTGAATCACTATATCGTACACTTGAAACTAATATAACACCGGATGTCAACTGACTGGAATTAAAATAAAAACCTAAAAAAAAAAAAAAAACTTAAAAAGCCAAAACAAAATTGAGGAGTTCCCAATAACACAACTGACAGATAACCTAGAGAAATTCTCCTGGATTGAAACTACCAACAAAACCCCACTTCTACTTGACTACTAAAGGCCTGATTTACTCACCCTAGAATAGGGGTTTTTATTTAAAATGTGGTTCCTGGACCAGCGGCATCAACATCACCAGAATGCTCTGAAGCAGAAACTCTGGGGATGGAACTCAGTGCTCTGTGTTTTAATAAACCCTCCAGGTGATTCCAATCCAAGCCAAGTCTGAGAACCAATCCCTCAAAGCTGGCTTTGCCCAGAGTGCCGGTATCACCTGGAAGTGGACTCCTGCTGCCCTTAGAGCATGTCAGGGGTAATCCTCCCAGAGGCAGATTCTCCACTTGGTCAGATTTGTTGACCAAGGAATGCATTTTTGTGCAATAATGTATGCCTACTGATTCCACTATATAATTCACCATATCCAAGCAGCTGCAGGATGCAATATATACTCTGAATTAACAACCATAGGCAGGCTCAGGAATTGAAGATTTGAAGATGCCACCTAAAAATTATCAACACTGGGTCTGATAAGCAACTTTTAATGTGATCTTTTCTCATTACTTCTAGATAAAACTAGGTTGTCTTCCTCCTCCAAGTGGGAGAGCAGGTGTTTTTGGTTGAGGCATCATTGGTAGATTGTTTTAGGCAGAGACAACTTTGGTACAGCATACAGGAGGAAAGTTAATATACCAATGGGCAAGAAGCAGACTATAGGGAGATATCAATCACGGCCTGCCTGCAACCTTTGCTGCTCATGCTGCCAAGTTTCATATCACATGACCTTGCCCTTAGTCATAGGGTGTACCCGACCCAGATTTAGCCAAGTCAGTCAAACCACTTACCTACAATGCGACCTGATGCAGAAGATGATCTATACCCCTAAGATTCTCCCACTTAAAAATCTGAAGACTGTAGCAGTAAGAAATGACAATCATCACTTACCAAAAATGCCCTGAAGAAGAGAAGGATCTATGGAGGATCATGGCAAGGCAAAGTAACAACAAAAGCAGAACGCATTGAGAACAGCATGGAGTTTCAAGAAATAAAATCAGTAGGTCATCCATTGAAGCTAAAGAAACATAGAAAAACAGAGATACTGAGAGGGAATAACAATGACAGGGACATTGAGAGACATCATGTAGTCCTGAAGAGAGATGGAAAGCATAACTGCCTGGATTCCTGCTGGCTGGTGTTCTTACAATGCCTGAGGAGAGGGCTATTTAAATTAGTTTGAGTGTAAGAGCAGCTAAGGGCGATTAACAAGATGAGAGAAACACAGTCAATGAGAGAGACAAAGATAATGATAGAGAAATACAGATCAAAGGGGACAAAGACAGTTCTAGTGATGCAAAGCTTAAAGGGCATTCTATCAGAAAAGTGGTCACGGCTACAATCCCTTCTCCCAGGAGTTTATCCTAAAGTCCAATTAAATGAAAAATAAGTGAATAACTGCACACATGAATAAATAATAAATATATTTCGAATAAATACATTAAGTTAATGACATCTGTCAGAATGGACAGAGGTGACTCTGGTCAAGGCCCAGTAGCAGAAAGAGCAACAAAGTTTCTGAGATCAAATCACTATTGAGAGTAGAAAGAGATGCTTACCCCAAGCCAGGTAGTCAGAGAGGAACAGGGTTGGATCTGTGTGGTGGCAAACCCAGCAACCAATCACACTTCAGCTCTTCTGGTGTCCTGAAGAAAAGTTAATGTTTCTAAAGAGCTCAAGTATTTGAATTCCCGACCAGTTCTTGCTAGAGCACCTTTGCTCAGTGGTGGCCCGGGTGGGACCTCAGTAAGGGGCCAGGGAAGTGATGTGAGTGGGAGTGTTCTGCCCTAGACCCATCAGTTCAGTCATAACAAGTGACAATGCACAGTCCAGTACAGCAATGGCAACAGGAGCAATCAAGGGATCAAAAACCTTGCCAACTTCAGTGGCAGTAAAAGTGGCATGAAAGCCTGTCCTGAAGCAAACAGCTTCGGGTAGCCAAGGTGGAAGGAAGCCTGCAGCCTTGATAGGGCTTGTCTGGGTTCAGACCCAGTGCCAAGAGAGGAGTAGCAGGGCCAAGCCCTGAACCTGGATAAACATACAGGACCTTGGGGGCATTCCCAGACACACAGAACATTTTGTTCTCACTGCCTATTTTGACCCTGCCATTTTGAGCCCAAGAACATTTTTGTTCTGTATTTTGCTCTTTCCTCCACCCAGAGTGGAACAATTGACATTAGAATTCAACTTTGCTAGGAGTTTAATACCTCTACTTCAACTCATAAGAAATTTCTTTGAATGTATAAATAAGGATTTGACACCTTGAAAGTAGCTGAGCCAATGAGAGAAAAGACACTGCATGCTGATCTTCCCAGTTATAGGGTTGGCACACGTTGCATTAAGTTCTCTTCTCAGAGTACTCCTGTTTTACTAGTTTATAACAATGACAACCTGAAGTGTGGTGCCTGAGAAAGAAAAAAGGCATCTCCCGAAATCCAAAAGCTGCTCTGATGGTCACAGCTGTCATGTTATTCTCCTACTGGACATTAACAATTTCACATATCAACTCCAAAAAATGTTACTCTGAGAACATGAGAATGTGAGAGGAAACAAAGCCACTTCATAATTTTGTCTTAAGCACAAAGTCAAGGTCACTGTGCCCCCAGCAAACTACCAAACTCCACCCCCTCTTTGCCTAAATGAATAACCGCTACTTCTTTACCAAATATAGCTTTATCCTGTCTCTAGCCCATCCTCTCTAGAGAGAAGATTTTATTGAGAAACCCAGTTATAGAATCATCCCTGATTTCTGACAGCATCCAATCTAGAAGGAACCCTCATTTCCTTAGACCTTTCCTTAATCACCTAACCAAAGCTCAAATCCCATAATAGATTCTTTCTACAATCCTCTCACTGAGAGACCCATGTTTCCCCATGGGTTTTTTTTTTAAAGATTGTATTTATTTATTTGACAGAGAGAGACACAGCGAGAGAGGGAACACAAGCAGGGGGAGTGGGAGAGGGAAAAGTAGGCTTCCCGCAGAGCAGGGAGTCTGATGCAGGGCTCCATCCCGGGACCCTGGGATCATGACCCGAGCCGAAAGCAGACGCTTAACGACTGAGCCACCCAGGTGCCCCTCCCCATGGTTTTTATTTTCTCTCCCTGCAACAAGTAATAAACCCAACTTGCTTATCTACAAGTGTGTTCCTGGTAGACCTCAGCTGAAGGTCATTGACACACCCCTAAAATGTATTCTTTTAATTGATTTATTTTGTCTTTATTGTTGTAGGTGTGTGTGTTGCGTTAAAGGTTGAAGGACATAAACTTTCAGTATCATACTGATGATGGGGGGGTGCGAACAGAGTTTTACATGTTGAGCATACAGTAACCGCAAACAATTTAAGGGAGAACAGGTAAATAGCTATAATTATATTAGGAGAAACTGCCTAATTAGGTTGTATTATGATAAGTAACATTAATTATTAAACCACTTGAGTCCATTTTAATGGAAATTTGGTGGTGTTTTAAGAAAATCGGTGTCAATTTGGGGGCTCAGGGATGTATGATATTTTCTCCCGTTTAAAGTAATGGTAATTGCAACTTTGACTTAGGAGGATTTGCGCTAAAGAAGATTGCCAGAAACAAGTCACTTATATTTATAAGTATGGATGTGCAATAGCATAGATCCAGTCGGAAGAACAGGAAAATTCTGGAACATCTGAGGGGAGTTGCTCACAACTTCCTCATGGAATCACCAAGAAATTAGTATCAATTTCCAAGTCATAAAAATATAGCAGTTAGAGGGGCGCCTGGGTGGTGCAGTTGGTTAAGCGTCCAACTCTTGATTTTGGCTCAGGTCATGATCTCAAGGTCATGGGATCAAGCAACACATCAGGCTCTGCACTCAGCGTGGAGTCTGCATATCCTTCTCCCTCTGCTCCTCCCCCGGCATGCTGTCTTTCTCTCTACCTCTTAAATAAATAAATAAATAAATAAATAAATAAATAAATAAATAAATAAATAAGATCTTTTAAAAAATATATAGCAGGTAGAACTAACACAAATAAAATGGTCAATGTCTAAAAATGCACATAGTAGGGCACCTGGATGGCTCAGTTGGTTGGGCGACTGCCTTAGGCTCAGGTCATGATCCTGGAATCCTGGGATCGAGTCCCACATTGGGCTCCCCCTGCTCTGTGGGGAGCCTGCTTCTCCCTCTGCCTCTGCCCGCCACTCCCCCTGCTTATGCTCTCTCTCTGTCAAATAAATGGATAAAATCTTTTAAAAAATGCACATAGTAAAATTTATTAGAAACAAAAAACTAAAAACTACCTGTCATTTTTAACACTGGCAATTCTGAAAACTGACCTGAGAAAATGTAGACTTGGTGGACATAACCACCATAGAAAAACATGAAAAGTGGTGAAACTGCACATGATAAAATTTGTTATTGGCTATAATTTTACAGAAAAACCACACGTTCTTGAAAAATTTAGATCTGTAAAATTTTACTCAGGGAAACTAGACCTTGATGAAAATCATGTCCACAAATCAAAAATTTACAATGCCAAGTAAATTTTACTATGAAAATTAATTTATGGATAAGGCAAATCCTTACTATAAAGTTAAGATGAAACTAACCAATCCCAATGAAAATATGCTCAGTAGAATAAAAGTACAAATGGAAAAAAATGGAAATGTTTTATCTTACAACTTAGAAAATTCATCAAGGACTTTCGTTGGCTTGAGGGAATTTGTTTCAACAAAAATTTGCTCAATAAAAAATCATCAATACTGGGATATTAGGGGGTGCCTGGGTAGCTCAGTCAGTTAAGCAGCTGCCTTCGGCTCAGGTCATGATCCTGGGGTCCTGGCATTAAGACCCATGTCCGGCTCCATGCTCAGCGGAGCGCCTGCTTCTCCCTCTCCCTCTGCTTGCTGCTCTGCCTACTTGTCCTCTCTATCTCTCTGTCAAATAAATAAATAAAATCTTTAAAAAAAAAAACTGGGGTATTAGGATAGAGTTCCATACACTAATAACAACAAAATTTGAGACAGTGGCTTAAACAGATAGAAAACTACTTCTCTCTCAAGATAAAGAAGTCTGGAAGTGGGGGCACCCCAAGGTTGGAAGGCAGTTCCATGGTCATCAGGGACCCAGGCTCCTTCTATCCAGTTGCTACACCATCCTTGATGTGCATCCATATAACTGAAGATGGTTGCTTGAACTCCAGCCATCAAGTCCACATCCCAACCAGGAGGAAAGAAGAAAGGATGAAGATAACTTCTTTTCAGGACACTTTCCAGAAGGTGCAATGTTACTTCTCTTTACATCTCATTGGCCAAAACTTAGTATGTGGCCATACCTCACTATAAAGGAAGCTGGGTAATGTAGTCTTTTAGCCAAGTGGCAATGTGGAAAAACTGAAAATAGATGTTCTTATTACTAAGCAAGAAGTAAAAGATGTATATTGGGAAGCAATTAGCAGTCTGTCTCTGTTAGCATTAATTGTGATATAACTGCTTATACTCAGAAACAGGGAGTCCAAATATTCTTGGGGCCAAAATAAATAGGATATCCAAACTGCTAAATCAAAAAGACTACTAGTTCAAAATGGCAGTCAAAAATAAAATATCTTTGTACCCTTCACAAACATATCAGGAAGGAAGGCTCTAAGTGATAGACTCTGGACTTTCCACTGAGCTATGCACACGGGGACTCAAATGTTATAATTTGGGATACTACTAGAGGAATGTTAAGTCACACACTAACTATAAATCAGGACACCTCAACAGAAAGAGCCTGTGATAGATTCCCCTCCACACTCATCTTGTATCCAGGCCTTTTGCAATGTTACTTTGCAGCATATCCCATCTAGAAGTGGAATCAATTTCTTTATCCCTTGAATCTGGTCTGGCCTTATAATTTGCTTTGACCAATAGAATCTAGTAGTTGTGTGAAATCTAAGCCTGGGGCTCAAGAGACCTTGCAAGTTTTGTTCTTTTTGTTGGAACCCTGCCAAGCTACCATGTGAACAAGCCCAAGCTAACCCACTGGACAATAAGAGATATGTGGCTGAGTTACCCCCATTGACCAAGCCAACAGTCAACCACCACAACCAGTGTCACCTAACTGATCAGAAGCTGACCAAACACACGAGTGAGCCCAGTCAAGACAAAAGAACTACCTAACCGAGCCCAACCCAAATTGCCAACCCACAAAATTGCAAGTTAAATAAATCGTTGTCTTGGGGCACATGGCTGGCTCAGTTGGTAGAGCATGCAACTCTTGATCTTGGGGTTGTTTGGAGTTTGAGCCTCATGTTGGGCATGGAGATTACTTAAAAAAATAAAAATAAACGGTTGTTTTAGGCCACCAAGTTTCTTATTTATTTATTTGTTTGTTTATTTATTTATTTTTAGATTTTATTTATTCATTTGACAGAGAGAGACACAGCGAGAGAGGGAACACAAGCAGCTGGAGTGAAGGAGGGAGAAGCAGGCTTCCCGCGGAGCAGGGAGCCCGAAGCGGGGCTCGATCCCAGGACCCTGGGATCATGACCTGAGCCGAAGGCAGACGCTTAACGACTGAGTTACCCAGGTGCCGCAGGCCACAAGTTTTAGAGTAGTCTGTTATGCAGTAAAAGTTAACTGATACAGAACCTAAATAAAACCAAACCAAACCAAGAATAGTTGTCTTCAAAGGCTGAAGCTGACAATTCTGAATACAATTCCAAATGTTTCCTTCAGCATATTAACTCTAAACTCTGCATCCTGAGACATGACTCACCAGTTATGGTTCTACAAGCCTTGGGCAGTGCGGCTTGCTATGCTCCAGTGCCCACCTACCATTGTGGAAGATCTCCACATGAGGAAAATTATGGCATACAAATTATTAACATATCATTTACCTTCCTTTTTTTAATTATGAAATAAAAACAGATGTTTTGAAAACATAATCAAATTGCATATTCAAATGTTAGCAGTAAATGTGCATTTATAATAACATATGAAAAGCATCATTTTTTCTCCTACTGTCATGACTGGCAACCGTCACCATCTCCCAGAAGACTCAAAATACTGTGACACTGTTGTATAGTAAATGATTGTTCACTGATAAACTTTGTCTCATCAATAATCACAAAATATGACAGATGACAAGAAATCCCACATAGGTGATACGGATTCTCGTTAGAAGTTACCAAGTTTGCATTTTGTAATGGTACCTCCTGTGATACCTTTTGTATTAGTCAATGTTCCAGCCATGTATCAACATGTATCAAACACAAGCTGTAGGACTTGACCTGTCTACAGAAGCTGAGCATTGAAGCAGTGTAAGCATAGTGTCCATATTGGCCTCCAGGGGAAGGGGTTCAAAGCTCCTCTGTGGTCCTCTCCCTAACCTCCTATACAAGTAGTGGAGGAGTGCAGAACTGATGGGTAAGATTCCCAAACACTTTTTGCACCAGTTTCTAAGTGTGTAGACCTTGGGAATCTAAACAATCCCATATGGATAGAAAGCCTCTTTCTGGATTCATTCCCTCTGGAGTTGGTAGTTGTGAGGTTTTTTTCTCATTGGAATGGCAAATTTTGAAATTTGATTTTGGCTTCAAGGAAATGCTAAACTATTCACCTTGCTTTGGTTCTGAGTTCCAGGCAGCCTCTACCCTAAACCTCCTTGTGTTCAAGCCCAATCAGTAGTATACTAAACTGGGGTTTGGAACCAAAGTCCCAGTTAATAAAATGCTACTTTGCTTTCTTTTACCACTTTTTTATGTACATACATCCCTTGTGGAACACACAGAGGTGGTAAGGTCAAGGCAGAATTTAAGTATTCCTGAGTCCCCTGGTCTATTACCATCATAATTTCATCCCTTAATGTACTTGCATCTCACCTCCACCCTCCACATTGGCATTATCTCAGCAGACAAAGCAAATATGTGCCCCAGGAACTGACATTTGGAGAGCAAAGTCCCACAGAAGAGACTGAGGTTCAGTCCTCCAACTTGAAGCACTTCTTCTGTAGGCCGAGAATATAATCTCCCATGTGTAATAGGCAGGTACCGGTATTGATGCAAATATTCATTTTAAGAGCTAGGGTAGACTTTGAATTGCAGGAGCAACAAGGTCCACGACATGACCTAAGTCTTCCTAAAATAAGTATCTTTGGCCTATTGGATTGTTAGATCTAAATAGTCACATGGCCAACTAGATGGCAGGCCCAAACTCTAAATCTCTTAATCTTATTTTAACCTGCATCCAGGGGTAAAGAGAGAATGACGGCAAGATGAAATTCTGGGTGTCATATGTCTTCTCCAAAGTTTTCTGAGTCCCTTTCCACCATATATTCTCATGTTGACTCTGATTTGGGCAATATCTAAATCCTAATCTACAAATTTGTGGAAAGAAGATAAAGGGATAGACTAACAGAAATAACCCTTAGTGATTTGCAAGGCCTAATCAGGAGAAAATACATTCCTTGCAATGGCTTTCCTGATCCGGTATCTTCAGTGAGCACTGGTCAAATGTCTAATCATGGTTGTGGATTTCAGAGGCTTCAGAGTGTGGATACAATCACCGCAGGTAAAGTTCACTAATAAGAAAGGAATTGAGGCCTTTGCTGCAGAGGGAAAGTAGATTTTTTGAGGTGGAGAGGAAAATTTAATGAAAGAAAAAAGTCAAAAAGATATTAAGTAATGCCTGTACCCAGAATGCCTTGGCTTTGAGAAATGGGTTGGCCTGGAAACAGCGGAAGGCCCTTAGTCAGCAGGTAGAATGATTACAGGATATTTTAAAACTCTTAACCAGGAGACACGTTGAGTTTTAGTTGTGATGGGAGGCAAGCTAGGAAAGAATTAGGAAATGAAGAGAAAGAATAAAGCTTGAGATCTTAGAAACCAGGATAGACATATGAAACCCAAAAGGACATACGTACAAAGATATACCCAGACATAATTGCAATCATCTCTCACAAAGGTAAGGGAGGCCATCTACCTAACTATGAACGATATAGCTAACACATACTGAGAAACAGAAGGAATACTCAGTGATCAGAAGAAAATGGGTAAATTATCGTATTTTAGCAATGCTCTCATATGGCCAGTACAAAAACTAAATGGCATTTGGAGACTTACAGTTGATTCTAAGAGAGAACTGAATAAGGTATCAATCCCAACTGATGATGATGATGGTCATATACCAAATATTCTAGAAAAGATAAGACCTTATGCAAAGATCTTTACTGTCTTAGATATAGTAAACAGGCTTTGGTCTCTACCACTAAAGGAGATATATTAGCTCAAAACTGTATTCATGATGGGAGGTAGACAACTGCACATACATGGCACTCACCATCAAACTTCCACACATAAATGGAGATCCTCAAAAATAGACCACAAAATTTGGTAGTCCTATATGGACAAATTCTGATATGTATCTCATGAGAAGAAGATGAGAAATTAACCAAGCATGTCTTGGCAATACTTGGCAAGGCTGAAAGCCAATGGAAATACATAGCTTGAATCTGACTACAATGGCCTAGATGAAAGTCTCCCCAGTAGGAAAACAATGTATCAGGAAATGGACAAATCATCAGGTCACTAGGCCAACAGATGAAACAGCCTGGTCACCAGGCTGTTGTAATGGCAATATGCCACAGTACAGGGAGAAAGGCCAACACTTGGTTCAGTTATCTAAATGGACCACTGCTACAGGAAAGGGGCACCAACTAGCATGTAGAACACTTCCAGAGGCCATAGCTTGGACACTAGCTTTGGCCTTACCAAAACTTGGAACCCTTTAACCTCTGCCTAACAATTCCCAATGCCAAAACTGTTGGTTGTATGAAAAAGTGTCCTCTATTTATGGAGAGAAATCAGAACCCAGCACTTTGTGCCAGGGCAGAATATCCTGATGTAATCATATCACCTACTAAGTGTCCACAGAGGGGTAGACCTTCTAAGAACAGATCAATGATATACTGTCCAGTCATTACTCTCCTTAAACACTCTATACCTTTTAATGAAATAACTAAGGGCTAAAAAGAACTATGCATACAAGGTGAGTGTCTTAATTTGGGTTTCCTCAGAAGCAGACCCTGGGATAAGATTCTCACGCAAGTAGTATCATTTAGGAGTTGACCCCAGAAAATACCCACAGGGGAATAAGTGATACAGGGAAAGAAACAAAGTCAATAAAAAGTATGTCATCAACACAGCTACTACTTTGAGTAACTAGAGCTTAATTCTATGAGTAAACTCTGGGGAACCATATAGATCACATACCTAAGAGAGACTTTACTCAAGGGGTGAGAGAGTTTGGGTACTTATACACAACCCCAATTAGTTTTTGATTGAGAGCCACTCAGAGGTGTTAACCCTCTAGCTCTCCCAGCCTATCAAACAAAGGATTGAAAAGCCTTCCAAGGCCTCTGATAAAGTCCTCAAAGTCCTTAGACAAAGAGATACTGGCAGTTAGAAATCAGCTAGAGCACACAGAAATGATAAGGCTGAGGGATTGGGGACATGACAAATAGCATTAGCTACATGTATTTGAACCACAGGAAAATCTTACCCTTTGTCAATTGGGGAAGATAGCTTAGGCAGACTAAATGAAGACGACATGGAATAGAATATTGATGGAAGTTTGAAATTTGATGACAACTTGAGGATTTCAGGAGTTGATAAGAATAGCTAGAGAGAAAGCAATATGAACACCAGCGCTATCATGGGCCTTGAAACTGGCACAGAAATCTGAAATAGGTGGCTGCACTGGCTACCGCACCATAGAGGAGGAACAATAGACCACAGTGGGGACCTTTGTCAGTAATTAGGAAATAACAGCATTTTATTTTGGTGACAGTAGATAGTTTCACCAGTTGAGTAGTACAGGTTTTTAAAACCAAACACCCAGCAACTAAGATAGCTGCAATAACTTCTCTTAACTGGGTGGTCTCAGACAATGAAACCAAATCTGGGGGCATATTTCATGGAAGAATTGTGTGATGCAACAGTATCCAGGTTTTCCATATAGCATAACCACTCATAGGCCAGGGAGCCAGCAGTAAAAGGAGCTGTGCAATAAAGACAGATACAAATGGCTATTATGCAAATGAGATAACTGAGCTCACCCCCTTCTTTTGATTCTAAGGCAATTAGAGCCTGAGTACCCAATGGATCAAGACAGATGCTTTCCAAGTGCCTCTGTGGGAGGATTAGTGGAAAACCTATTCACCTCTTGTCTTCTACAGAGGTCTTGAGTGAAGAAAACCACTCAGGGTCCCTGTTCTACTCACTTCCATCCTTGCACATTCTGTAAATAAGGAATCAGGTACGGTCAGATTCCCATACAATCGATTGGACCATTTTTGCTGGTGGGCTGGATCATTGTGCATTTATAAGACTGTAGTCATGAAAACAGCACACTCTTCTGCTTCCTCTGGCCTCCAAGCAGCTGGTAAACTGAATGTCCTGTTTTTTCTCCCCAAAAGGCAGCCAGGTCTAGAGCTACTACCCCATCAGTCTCAGTCCCTTGTTTGAAACGGGATTTCTCTCTCAGGACTTTTGAATTGTCTATCATACTTCAATTTCTCTGTGGAGAATTGACAATAAGAGAGGTTTCAAATACAGATTCGGGGCATTTTGTATCCCCAACATTGTATTATTTGAACTGTGCTATCAGCTGGTGTTCACTGTATGAGTCTCCTTTGTAGGCTATGTTCAACAACAATGCTGTACATAATCTAAGACGAGGAATAGAGTAGGTGGTGAATTTTTCACTAAATATGGTGTGTTCTTCAAGTTAATGTCCTGGATAAAACCATTTCACAAGTTTCTGAGGATGACACCAGAGGTATTTATTGAACATCTTGAAGAGCTGAATTTCACTTCTCTTTGGTCCAAGAAAGTCTCATAAGAGCCATGATATGGATCAGGAAAATGGCCCCATGAAAAGGCTGGAAGAACTTACCTGCAGATTTTCTCCCCTAAAGCAGATAGTCACATACAGCTTAACTATTAACCCCTCTGGGTTAACAGAGAAAGAGCAAGCAGAGATTGTCAAATTTCCATGAAAGAAGTTTAAAGATCCTAATTGTACTGCTCCCACCGTGAATTTAATTGCTAAGAAAAGAAATGCTGAACTCATTGATCAGAGTCTAGGACCCTCACTGTTTTTCAGTACACAAAACTTGGGGGTTTCAGTAGAACCCTCTCAGGTATCATTTTCTCTAGCCCAGGTAACTATAGCGTTTAAATCTCATTGAGTAGAAAATTCCAAGATTTTATTTTGGGCTTAAGAGCTCTGGATTGAAGTTTGGAGCCAAAGTACCAGCTACTGAAGTGTTACTTTGCTCACCTTCACCTCTTTGTGGACCTTACAGAAAGGGTAGTTAAGTCAAGGACAGATTTGGGTATCTCTTGGTCCCTTGACCTAGTATCATCCTGACTTCATCACTTAATAGCACCTCAATTTCACCCCAACTTCCAACAGAGTACAAGACTCTAAGTCCTAAGAGTAGAAACAGTAAAAGGAATCCAATCAGGAGCATGGCAGTAAGAAATATGAAATCTAGACAATGAATGAAGACTTGGAAGAGTCCAGCAGACAGTGGATTGTCATTCTAGATTGATTCCTAGGTGTCAGAACCCCTATGAAAAGACTGAGGGTGTGAATTTCACGGATACCCAAGTTTTGCCGGTGACAGAATCAGATAGGAAATGCAAAGGATTTTGGTAGGGGGAGGGAGCAACCCTTTAGTGATCCAAACCTTGTTTTGATAACTAAAATCACTTTCCTGCATTCCCAACTTTGCTTATTTGCTATGTGTTTCACACTAGATTCCAATCCATTTTTCCCTGTTCCCTTATAACCTGACCTTGATTCTGATTGATCACATGCTAACCGTTCCATGTGTTCCACGGGTTCTTTCCTGAGCCAACAGGCCTGGCAGCAGAGGCAGTAATGTAAAACATTCCACTTGTTCCCCTACATTTGCCAGCCGTCTTTCACATACACAGGACCATGTGACTACGTTAGGACAATGAAATATAAATGGATGGGACATGTGTCACTTCTGGGCCTAGGTAACGAAGAACCTACATGAGATTCTTCAGCCTTTCTCCTACAGCAGCAGCTGAAAAAGCCACATGTTCCAGATGGTACAGCGACAGTAAAAAACAGTGGAGCCTCAGTCAGCCTGGAACCTTGAGTGACTGTGTGGAACAGGTCCCCTCCCATTCTCATATCCTTCTGACCTGCATGGAATCTATAGTGTGAGCAAGAAATGAACTCTTGGTGTATAAAAACCTCTGACACTTTGAGATTGTTTGTTATCTGAGCATAATTGTATTCCTACAGAAGCCAGACCCCCTTCTTCTACATGCATAGCACTTATTTTGTACTCTTAACTTAGTTGTTAATAAATCTACATGTTATACCCAGACTCCTCTCAACTGTCTCTACGGGACAGAAGATCACTCACAAGTCAGCAAGCAAAGCTTTAACTTGCAACCAAATACACAGTAGTGAGCAATGCAATTCAATAAACACAACTATTTTTCTACTGCACAAAACACAGGAAATAATTAAATTTCTTATAGACATTTCTTTATTATATTTTCCCACTTGAATATTTAGAGAATAATTTAAATGTAATGCATACTGACAGCAAGCACAGTATCAAATATTAGGGGGTTTTTTTTATATTTTTCTGTTCTCACCCTTTATTCCTTCAGGAAAAAAATATTTAGATGACCTCAAAAGAAACAATTATTATGCTAATCACAGTATGCAGTAACACATACAAGCCCATACTCAATAGAAAAGAAAGCAACAAAGAAGTGAAAAAGTCTTTCTCCTCAAATCATTTTAATTCATTTTTCCACAGCCATATAAATTTAAAGTATGAAACAACAATAATACAGCTATAGAATCTAGGTTCTCTTTCAAAGCAGCGGCATATAAAACATAGAAAAGCTAAAACCTCAGCACAAGCTTCAAAAGAACAAGGACTGAGAGGATTTTGATGAAGACATGAAATGCACAAAATACAGTACACAAAAATACTAGAATGCATAAAATATAAAGCTACACATTTCAGGTAGAAAGCATTGTAAAATATATAAAATATGCAAGAAATCAAAACCAAAGAGATTTTTCTTAGAGTACCATGAATACACTGGAACTGGCAATTAGCATTTGAAGATGGGAACAAGAAAATAGCAGTTTCCCATTTAAAACTTTATTTCTAGGCTTTAGGATTTCACCTTCTTGACATCCTTCTTTCCAGAGCTCTCAGTAGCTGACTCTGCTTTTCTTTTCTGTGACTAAAATGGAAACAGATTTAATGTTCTGCTCCAATATGCACATTTTTAAATGGCCCAACAATGTTAAATCTAGGATGTAAATGCATTAAAAAAAAATTTTAACATGAATATTCACTTAAATGTTATACTCACAGTTAACGTTCTATATAGCCCAACAAAATATATAACCCAATGTAAAATAACCTTCAAAGATTTTTTTTTTAAGAAAAGACATAAAATACCCATCAAAAATAGTCAGCAAATGTCTACTTACACATGGTACTATAAATGTACTCTCAAAGAACTACTTAAAGTTTTCTGGCAAAATGCTATTTATGAATGTATTATTTTTTAAAACTGTATGATAGATATTAAAATACCATATTTCATATATTCTATGATGCACATTTCTTTTTCACTTTAGCATCTCTGAAATCAGGATGCATCTTACAATTGATGACAAATTAGTTACTTGGCAGCAGTTTTACTTAATGATACATAAAATAATGCTGTGTCTTACAATAGGAAGCATCTTAGACTTGATGAAATATGGTAGTTTACTTAACCACACTCAAATAATATGATCTATTAAAGAATATTTTAAATTGTAGCTATACAAGGCAACCTGACTAGATTAAAATCAAGTCATCTTATTATTCAACAGTTAATTTATTACCAAGTAAACCAAGTAAAGCTTTGCTGTCTGCTCAAAGTTCTCATTTGTACTCATAGTTCCACAAAGATCAGAAAACTTATTTGATCAAATCAGAACTCCCAGTTTCAACCTCAGCCCCATCCCATCCCCCCCACCCCTCTCCTACTCCCCCACGACAACCAGAGTCTCAATTCAAAGGATTTTACTTGCATTATACTTCTGCTTAAAGTCATGAGGAATTTTTTTTAAATACTGAGCCCTGTTACTAGGGAGTTCCTAACCATATGTTCTACAGACAAATAGGGAATGCAGTTGTAGTGTATTCTTTTTCTGTCAAAAACAAATTAGCACTTCATAAAAACAGTTTTTATAATAGATATCATGTGGCATTAAACATAATATAGGCATTTTAATTATGTAAAAAAAAATGAGATCTACCTAAAAGTTAGGAAAATGCTGAAAATTTTACCATTGGAGTTTTAGTTGCCCGTTTCTTCTTTTCTGCTCTCTCTCTTTCCTCAATTTCCATATTTTCTTTCTCAATCAATGAAATTAGAGTATTACAGCGTCTCTGGAATTCCTAAACCAAATAATAAAAGACTTTTAATTTCTGCAACTGAGGCATAATCTTTAAAAAATAGTAATTATTTAATGGTATCATATCTGAAGTACAGAATTTCTGAAGTTGATGTACTTCAGAACAATATTCATACAGGATAGTAATAGATTCCACCAAAAAGATGGGGAGGGGGTAAATGTCATTCAACTGGTGAACGGGTAAACAAACGGTGGTCCATCCATACCATGAAATGCTATTCAGCAATAGAAAGGAAAGAACTATTGGTAAATACAACAACCTGGATGAACCTGAAGTGAATTATGCTGAGTGAAAACAGCCAATCTCAAAAGGTTATATACCATATTGTTCCATTTATAGAACATTCTTGAAATGACAAAAGTTTAGGAATAGAGCACTTATCAATGGTGTCCAGGAGCTAGCAAAGGGGGGAGAGTGCATGTGACTATAAAGAGCTTGCATAAGGGAGTCTTGTGGTGCTGATTACACAAATCTACATGTGATAAAACGGCACTGAACCACACACACACACACACACACACACACAAAGTGCACGTTTAACCAATGAAATCCAAATAAGCTGTATGGTTGTACTAATATGGATTTCCTGATTATAACCCTGTAATACAGTTATGCAAGGTGTTACCACCACTGGTTAAAACTTGGTGAAGGGTGAATGGAACCTTCCTTTACATTTCTTTTTAACTTCCTGTGAATCATTTCAAAGTAAAAAGGTAACAAAAATCATATAAACAAAAAAGGGAGGAAAGTCTTATTGCCAAAATAAGTTTTGGACGTAGTCAGGTTACAAATGTCACACAGATTTCTTTACTCCAGGGCTTCTCAGAGACTTAAGTTCCTGATGAGCACTGTCAAGCACTAGGTGGGAGATGTAGGATGCAAGCAGTTCCCAAAGCTATTCAACCAGCAGAAATCTCTTCTCACAGGATGTCTTGCAGGATTAGAGTTCTGAGGAGCGTATCTCAGGAAACGCTGCTGTATTTGTTAATGCAAAGCAAACAATAGCTGAAAAGACTTTGCCTTAACCTTGCCATTACCTATATTTCACTGCCAGCAAATCAATGCATCCAAACTATAAACGGTTTTTATGAATGTATGGTGAGTATTAAACATATGATTAATACAGGTACTCATACATATTAACCCTGTAATACTTAGCTGTATTTAAAGGAAATCATAGATAAATAACATTTTAAAGTATAATTCCTTTTCTATATAAGCAAAAATGTCTGATACATACAAAATAGCTAAACACACAAATGAAAATGCAGGTGTATTGGCAATTAAGAACCCCAACAAAAATATGGTCAAAATATAAGAACAGAAAACTCACAGAAAATTAAAACATCCAAATATTTTAAAATTTTTCACTGAAACTAATGATCAAAGAAATGCAAAGTAAAACGTCATCTTTATCAAATTGCCAGTGATATGTGCAGGCATGTGTATGTGGTGTACAGATCCAGTATTGGCAATAAGATGGGGATATGGGGGGGGGGCGTGACTGGGAGGCTCAGTCGGTTAAGTGCCTGCCTTCGGCTCACGTCATGATCCCAGGGTCCTGGGATCGAGTCCCACATCGGGCTCCTTGCTCAGCAGAGAGCCTGCTTCTCCCTCCGCCTGCCGCTCCCCCTGCTTGTGCTCTCTCTCTCTCATTCATGCACACACGTGCGCGCACGCACTCTCTCTCAAATAAATTTTTTAAAAAAGGAAAAGTTTAGGGCGCCTGGGTGGCTCAGTTGGTTAAGCAACTGCCTTCGGCTCAGGTCATGATCCTGGAGTCCCTGGATCGAGTCCCGCATCGGGCTCCCTGCTCGGCAGGGAGCCTGCTTCTGCCTCTGACCCTCCCCCCTCTCATGTGTTCTCTCTCTCTCATTCTGTCTCAAATAAAAAAAAAAAAATCTTAAAAAAGGAAAAGTTTAAAATCTACATTAAAAAAAAAAAAGATGGGATACGGGAACTCTAATTCACTGATGATGGGATGCCAACGTTACTGCCTGTTACAGACTGCATTGCATCCCCCCCCCCCCAAATTCATATGCTTCCCGCATATGGGAAGGTAATTAAGCGTAATGAGGTTGTAAGGGTGGGGCTCTAATCCGACAGGACTGGTGTTCTTGTAAGAGGAGGAGGAGACACCAAGAGGTACCTCTCTCTACACTCGTACAGAGAAAAGGCCATGTGAGAACACAGTGAGAAGGCACCATCTACAAGCCAGGGAGAAAGACCTCACCACAAAATGCTGCTGGCACTGTGAGCTTGGGCTTCCAGTCTCCACAACTGTGAAGAACTTCTGTTAAAGCCCCCCCCCCCCATTTGTGGTACTGAGAACTAAATTTCTGATCATGTGAAAGTGGAGGGGCACCTGGGTGCTCAGTCGGTTAAGCATGTGCCTTTGGCTCAGGCCTAGATCCCAGAGTCCCAGGATTGAGTCCTGCCCGTGTTGCGCTCCCTGCTCAGCTTCTCCCTCTCTCTCTCTGCTCCTCCCCACACTCGTGCTCTCTCTTGCTCTCTCACTCACTCTCTCTCTTAAATAAAATCTTTTTTAAAAAAGAAAACAGAATACACAGACACATCTTACTGTATACATGTATACAGAAAAACAGCTGAAAGAATAGTAACTACAGCAGTATGAGTGGTCAGCAGCAGCTAACTCTGAAAGGAGGACCAATGCTAACTTTTATTTTCATTTTCATGCTAGACTGTTTTCCAAATTTTCTGCAATGAACATTTAGGTCCTGGGCAACCTGTAACGCTTTTAAGAAATGGCAAATGGTTTTAACTTTCCAAATACAAGCCAGAAAAATGACATACAACATAGGAAATGATACATACAGAAAGATTATCAACTATCCAAGCATTTTCTATTCCTAAAAATTCAAGCCCAAAAGGAAAACCAAAGATAGTCTCTACCCAGAAAAACAAATCCTCCTTAATGTTTTAAAAATACTACTATTTATTAGAAATAACCTTACAAAGCACTGGCACATTCAGATTTCTCCTGCATCCCCAATTACCCAAGGTTAAATAATTTAGGAAAAAGAACATCTTTACTTACCAAAACAATAGTGGTATCTTTAATATGCAGACCAAATACTCTTCATAGCTTCACCCAATAACACACATACAAATTAAACAGCATGTTATTCAATTTATCTATTATAAAAAGGACTAAGTTGACCCTGATGAGATTTGATTGTTGGTTTCTAGGGAGACTATTAGATAGAGTCTTTATGTGAGGCTGATTCTTGACTCATTAAGCTGTACCCTCTGGCTGTTGTTATTCTCAATAAGTACTAGTTGCCAGTGACTGCAGATATCTTTAGATACATGTTCATGGTTCATATGGGTGATTCAGGGGGAAAAAACTAATCCTTTTGAGACTGTCTCATATGTAGGGAAGTAGAACATCTCCAAATGATTATAAATAGACTGTATAGTAAGTTCTTACCTTCATTCCTTTTAACATGCCACTAACTACTCCAGACACAGAAAAATACCCTCTCAAGAGAAAGGCACCAAGGAATGGAAGAGTGTGGATGTTACCTTCTTAGCATAGGTAATGTCACTTTCTCTACAGATACCAACCCCATTTTTTATTCACATGCTTAAGCACTGCCTAACTAAACAGATGGTATCATAAACAGAACACTAGCTAAAAACAGAAATTACAAAGCAAAAGGCCAGATTATCAATAAAATGGTGAATCACTTTTTGATTAACTATGAAAAATTTCGTAATATCAAAAGTACCTTCATCTTACATGATTTCTCCTTTCACATCCATATTCTCCTAAATTCTTGTACGTCTTTATATTCTTATTTTCCTGGGGTTACAGGGAATGTGTCTTGTGGTCTCTAACTGTGTCCACAATTCTGTGGTCTAATTATCTTTTACCATTTCCCAATGCTGGATTTAGGAATGAAGTTGGAGTGAGAAAAACAGCACACAAGAGGAAGAGAGAGGATGCAAAAACAATAAAATACCGAAGACAATAAGAAAATGACAAACGGAGGGGTGCCTGGTGGCTCAGTCAGTTGAGCGTCTGACTCTTGGTTTCGGCTCATGATCTCAGGGTCATAAGTTCAAGCCCTGCATCGGGCTCCAAGCTCAGCATGGAGTCTCCTTGAGATTCTCTACCTCTCCCTCTGCCCTTCCTTCCCCCATGCTCTCTCTCCCTCTCATTCTCTCTAAAATAAATCAATAAATTTTCAAAAAAATAAAAGAAAATTACAAAAAACTGGTGTTAGTATCTGTGGCAAAAAAAAAAAAAAGTATTGTGTTTATACATGTGTGGGAGATACTGGATTTTTAAAAAGTTAAACAAATTTCTTCAGGGCAGGACTTCTCAGAGCTTTTAGTACACTAATGTAGATGGGAAATGTCAAGGGCAAGACAGTATCAGCATTGCCCAAATCTATTTGAACACAGGACCTATGTTCTGCATATCATAGATTTTCATATCCTAGAACAACTTTTGGTCGAAACCAACTTGGGAGATGCTATGCAGGGTAAGAGTGATAAAGCTAAGTTTGAATCAAAGGACAAAGGACCTAGACACTAACAGTGAAGAACTTAGGAATTTTACTTAATTTAGCTGACAAAAGGATCTTATTAATGGATTTTTGAGCAGAAATGGTGTAATCAAATGTGTATTTTGTACTCAGAAATCTTCCCTTGATACAGACTTTCAGTGGTGTGAGTTCATAAAATCACAGACTCTCAAGATTAGAAAGGATCTTTAAAAATCATTCAAGTTGATGCTGAATCCATTCTACTAGGTCTTTGCTAGTTAGTTGTCTGGCCTGTCTGAATTCTTCCACCAATGGGACTACCAATAGACTACCTCCCAAGGTTGTGTATTCTACATTTGGACAAGTTAAAAATGTTCCCTAATGCAGTGCTGCCTTATATTTCCCACAATGTGTTCTAGGTCTAATTCTTGTAGACATAGAGAACAAGCTGATTCCCTCTTCTGTATGACAATCCTTCAAATACTCCAAGGCAGCTCTCACGCCTCCACCACAATCACCACCAGACCTCCCAAACACCTCCCTTTTAGGCTAAAGAGCTCTCCCTTTATCCATCCTTCATTTCACACTTTTCTTAAAGGACTGTATAGCACTTATATCTACCATTGGTTATATAATTTCTTTCTTTCCTTTCTACCTTTCTTACAGTCTTTTAACCAGAGAGCACATCTTTTCTGTGAAGAGCCAGACAGTACGTGTTTTTGGCTTTGCAGACCGCAGAGTCTCTGTCACAACTACTCAGCTCTGTGGTTGTAGCAAGACAGCAACTGTAGACAATACATAAATGAATGTGTTTATGGGCTGTGTTCCCATAAAACCTTACTTACAGATAATAAAATTTGAATTCTGTATCATTTTCACATATCACAAAATAGCTTTTTAATTTTCTTCCAACCATCTGAAAATGTAAAAATAATTCTTGGCTTATAAGTCATAGAAAAAACAGGTCGGGGTGGGGGGCTATGGTTTGGCAATCCCCGTTTTAAACTATAGTCTTTAGATTTACTTTAAACAAATTATGCTGACTCGGTTTTCCATACCTTTCTAATGGTTTGTGATTCTATTCAATGCAAAGTCACCCAAGTTTCAACTTTTGAATACTAGGATACATATCTCTACCTTTATTTAATAAATGATGAAATGTTTGCAATGAGCAGCACTGCCCCTTACTGTGCGATGAATATCAATCATGCCAGGCACCAAGTTCAAATATCCTTTGCCCCAATACTCAGCTTCAAAGCATCAATTCAAAAGGCACAGAAAGCATCAGTAGACTTGAAGTGACTTATTCAAAGAGATTAAAGAGGCTCCACATTACATTTCCTATGTACTAAAATCCTAGACACTAAGCCTACGTAAGTCTGAATGACAGAAGGTCTGTGCCTGTTACAGTTCAAAGTCAAAAGCAGGTGAATGAACAAGAGCAAAAAAAACAAATAAATAAATTGCACTGCACATTTGCGCCTCTAAATCTGTAGGTAGTTCTATATAGTCAGAATTTTCTTCTATAGTTCTTAGTAAAACAAAATGGGTGTTTTTCTCCTTTGCTCTTTTATTAACTCCCTATACTTTACTTCCAGAATCAATACCTTCAACTGCACATTCTGTGGTATATTTTCCAAGTTCTTTGTCACTTTTGAACCTCTATCATACTTTAAAAAAGCAACAGCATTCTATATTAGAATCTCAGGGCCCAAGCATACCGGCAGTTAAATGGGAGATAATACTCCAATAAATATATCCTGTATTTCTCAAATAAGTATCAAACATTATGATACTTTTAGTTAACTGCTGCCATTTACACACATCATTATTTACAAAATGTTATTGTCCTCTCTTCGCAAGATAACACCTAAGTAAAAATACATAAAATGGACTCCTGTTAGTGCATTTATCATATTTCAGATTGTTAGAATGGTTCAGTCTTAAATCCAATACTATAGTTGCTAATAAAACACATGATATTTCTAACAGGCTATTCAAACTTATGAAAAAATAAAAGCTTCAGGGATGACAGCCAAATAAAGTCTATCATTAGAAAAAAGTAGGTGAAAAGAAAAGAAACACTTGCTGCTAGATTTCTTTACTTTCTACCCAAATCTGATACAACCGTAGGAGTTTATGGGATAGAAGCCAACTGAAGTACAAAAGTTCCATGCTCATTTATTCACTGAATACCTACTTTGTGCAAGGTGCTATGCTGGTCCTTTTAGATATAACTAATTGCACTTGAATGTTAAGAGAACAGCAGTTTAAAAAAAATAAAAAAGACTCTGGGGCAGATGGTGATACATTTAGCCAAGGGGTAAGGAAAAAAAATGGAGGAACAGAGGAAAGAGATATAAATTTGGGAATTATCAGCCTATGTGGTAACTGAGATAGACATTTGCCCACTTCCACAGAACAGTATTTCTAAAATGTAAATCTGATCACTGTCACTGCCCTATTAAAGTCTTTCAATGACTCCCCCCATTTCCTATAGACTAATGACAGAAGACTCTGTACGGCAGACAAGGCCCTTCATAATTTGGCAGCCAGCTATTTACTCATCTTCCAATACTTCCCTACTCACACCCTACCATACTAACCTACTCGCAATTTCTGAATATGCTGTGCTTGTTTATACCCTTGCATATGCTGTTTCCACAACCCAGAATGTAATCCCATGGCCAACTCCTAGTTTTTTAAGACTTAGATCCAAGAAGGACCTCTTCTGGGAAGCCGTTCCTCTAACCTAACCCTCAAGGCAAAATTAAGCACTACCTCTCCTATACGTGCCTCTGTATAGAACCTTTTTTAAAATTAAGGCAGAAAAGGAACATTTTAGTCTTTTAGATACATGAGGAACTATACCCCTATGAGCATAAATATATTTTGTTTTTAATATTTTAATAATACTATAGTCAAGAAGAACCCATCAATATATTTTACAGTTTACCAATTTTACCAAGTGTATTAATTCCTATTTTCACATTTCATTGTAATGCTCTAAGATATCAATATTAGCTATTACCACACAATTAAGTACTATTATATAAAATAAAAAGTCACAAGCAGCACTCTGCATGAAATTTCCTAGACTATACTGCATAAGCAACAAAAGTGTCATTGCAACTACAGAATAAGTTGGAAGTTTTTGAATTTGACTTTCATTTTTCTAAATTATCTATTAAAAAAATCCTATTTGGACAGATAATTTATAAAATATCCTGTACCAAACTAATAACCTAATTAACATTTACTATCACTGATAAATCTATAAAAAGGAAGCAAGCTAATAAAAAGCTATAGCATTATTTTCTAAAAAGTATTTTTTTCTCCAATTCTAATCAGGAATGTCATTGTCTTAATTTTAAATAAGGAACATTTTCATTAATAATAAAGTTGTGATTTGAAAACAAACAGTAATAACGTGGAATTTTTATTACATTGTATACAACAGTATGCAATTCTTTGTGAGATGCTATCAGAAAAATTCATTTAACTACCTAAGGCAGGGTAATTGTAAACAACTCATTACTAATACTTTGATTCAACTCCAAGCTGCATGGCTACAGGCAATGCACACACAGCTTCTTGAGGTGGCTGAGAGAGGAAAGAAAAAACCTCCTCAGAGAGGCTAAAAGGCAAGAATGCTTTTTGACTAAAATTAAGACTTAAAGCAACCCTGCAAAGGATGCTATAAATGGTTCTATCAAGAAATGTTCTTTATCTCAGAAAGTTAAATTCTGCCTTTTTTCCTATAAGTCCTTAAAAGGACCTAAGCAGGTCTAAAGAATTACTGATTAAACTTTGGGTATTTTCCACATGTCCTTTCCAGTAAACTTGAATAATGTGCTACATCTTTTGAATCTTGATTCTTCTCAAATCTCCCAGTCACGTTAAGTCTGTCACTAAATGAATGGAGATAATACCCTGATATTCATTCCCTAAAAGGAATGGCAAAAAAATTAGTGAGCTAATATTAGTAAACAGATTGGCAAGTATTACATAAAGGATACTATATAGGGCGCCTGGGTGGCTCAGTTGGTTGAGCGACTGCCTTCGGCTCAGGTCATGATCCTGGAGTCCCGGGATCGAGTCCCGCATCGGGCTCCCTGCTCAGTGGGGAGTCTGCTTCTCCCTCTGACCCTCCCCCCTCTCATGTGCTCTCTCTCATTCTCTCTCTCTCTCAAATAAATAAATAAAATCTTTAAAAAAAAAAAAAAAAGGATACTATATAAACACATAGTATTATCATTTCCTCTTACAGTCACTTGGTAAAGGTCCTTTTAATTCTGATCATCTTTGAATGTCCTAAGACTAAGACCCCATTATAAGATGTTTTCCTTTTTTTTTTAAAGATTTTATTTATTTATTTGAGAGAGAGAGAATGAGAGAGAGCACAGGAGAGGGGTTCGGGTCAGAGGGAGAAGCAGACTCCCTGCCGAGCAGGGAGCCCAATGCAGGACTCAATCCCAGGACTCCAGGATCATGACCTGAGCGGAAGGCAGTCACTTAACCAACTGAGCCACCCAGGCACCCTATAAGATGTTTTTCTTAGCAGGAAAATGGTAAGGCGATTCACATGCTCTGAGCTTAAAAGTCTAAATTGATCATATCCTTCCTACTTGTTTATGTAGTTCAATAGCGACTGATTACTTACTTAAAGACCACACACGTTCTCAGAGAAAAAAATCACAATCTTTTTAGCACATAGAAATAGAACTAAAACTCATTTTCTCTTTTGTATAGCCAGCATTTTTAAATGGAGAAGAGACTCAAAGAAATCTTCATACTTTAGCTGAAGGCTTTCAAAGTCAGGCATATTTAGAAGTGGAGGTTCATGCCTTTAAGCACTTTAAGAATGTTACAAGTCAGAAGCCAGGAATTCAGTACTTTGAGATGTCTGAGTAAAATGTAACTACCAAGGTGTTCACTTTCTTACTGAGTATTTCACACTATTTATTGGTGTTTCTGGGAAAGAAGAATCACCTTTAAGCAAAACTATGTTTTTTAAAGATAGCTTCTTTAGTAAGCTAAGTTTAAAGTTTACTCATTAATAAGATTTCAATTTGAACACAGTGACACACATAATGAATCAAATTACATCCTTCATAGTTCTAAGATAGGATTTTTCAATGAAACAAATTAATTTTGAAAAACACAACTGCCTTTTTCAAGAGGAAGTTCCTCTTCCTAGACTGTGCATGTGATTCACTATACAAGAACAATTATTTAAAATAAAAGGGCAAAGAGATCACCTAGAATTATTAATAATCCATTCCTTTAATTCCCTAATGATTGATAATGCCATGAAATATTTCAAAAAGACAGTCTAACTATATGCATGTTCTAAAATATATTACCTATACTTTAAATCCAGAAACATAAGCAAAAATTATCCACTAACTAGGAGGGAAATAAAAAAATATGATAGAAAAGTTAAATAAAAAACTTTGGATTAAAATATTTAAATATGAAATAAACTATTATATGTTCTTAAAGATTCTTTAGAAATCATAAATTCCACCTCCCAGAAGGACAGAGGTATCTTCGTTATTAACAGACAAAATAAAGGTTTCACTTCGCAATCACGTAATTAATTAGTTAATATCTGCTCTTTGGAAAATATACATTGGAGACTTAAATATCTTGGTAAAGAAAGAAGTAAATGCTTTGTAGAAAGAAGATGGAGGAAAATAAGAATCTTTACAAGGGAGTTCAGAGACATCTAGTGGTTGATAATAATATACTGGGGTTTTTTTCTTAGAAAATAAAATAAGGTTATGTAGTTCTATAGCCATGTTTTTATTACAAATAATGTAAGGTTTTTCTTGTACTTTTGAATCTGTTTCATCCTCTGCTTTAATTTAATGATTCTAGAAACTGAAAACAGCATTAAACTCTCAACCTTTTAAAAAATTAGTAAGGTATCACTGAAATAATACTCAAAATTCAGCAAATGTTCTATCACATAAAAGGACATTTATGATCTAAAACATGATTCACTGACCAATACAGGTAGGCATTTGTCTTTTACAAGTTGTTGATGCTGCTCTACATTAGATCATTACACACATAAAACTCCAAATGGCTAAAATTTTTAAATTCATGGCTTTTGAAAGTTCTCTGCTAAACATGGTCATAGATGCACTGAGCTAGAAGACACCTTAAAAGGCCAACTAGCTCACTGCCAAAGTCTTCAGACACTCAAAATAGAATCTCATTTTCAAAGCTAATAGAAAAGCTATTTACATTGTTCTTCAATAATCTATTTCAATGATCCAAAGAACCCTGTCAAACAACTCTTTTCTACCTCAAACCTCAGCCTTTCATGCTACAGATTCTTATTTTTTATTTTTAATTCAACTCTTCCTACTATATCTTATTAACATATATACCTCTTCATATTCTTTTGTGTAAGCATAGCACTTTAAATTTATCCCTATTAACTGTCATGTTGTGAGATTCAGCCTGTCCATCATTCCAATTTCTCCAGTTCCTTTTGAATCCTGGCTTGATCCAAAGTATTTGCTAGCTCTCCAGCATTATGTATTCCATCAACTTGACAGGCACATTCTAATAGTCCATGAACACTCTAAATTTATGTTAAAGTTTTAATACGTATTTGATCTTATAAAGCATCTGCCAAAATTAGTGTCTTCCATATAGCAACTCAGATTTTTCTTTTCTTTTTATTCAGCTTGAACTGAAAATATAAAATCAATCAAACAAAATATTAAGCAGTTACACACCCCTATTCACACTTTAGGCCAAGAAAACATTTATGATAGATAGCAACTCCTTAAAAATGTCCATTGTTGGGGGCACCTGGGTGGCTCAGTTAAGCGTCCGACTCTTGATTTCAGCTCAGGTCCTGATCTCAGGGTTGTGGGATCCAGCCCCATGTCAGGTGCTGCGCTGGATGTGGAGCCTGCTTAAGATTCTCTCTCGCCCTCTCCCTCTGCCTCATTCTCGCCCCACCTCTCTCTCTCCCTCTCTAAAAAAATGTCCATTGTTTGAATTGTTAGTTTCTGGTGCTTTTAATTTTTAGGCTATATAAGTCTATTTTTGTCTTAATTACCTCAGCTGAGAAAAGACTGACAATGCTAACATTAAAAATGTGTTGCATTTTAAAAAGTGTTCAATATCAATTTGAACACTGTCAAGCAGCAGTAGAATTTAACAGGAACACAATTCACATTAGAAAGTAATGAAGTAAATTGCATGAAGCTAAAATATCTCTTCTACTGGGGTGCCTGAGTGGCTCAGTCGTTGGGCGTCTGCCTTCGGCTCAGGTCATGATCCCAGGGTCCTGGATCGAGCCCCACGTCGGGCTCCCTGCTCAGCGGGAAGCCTGTTTCTCCCTCTCCCACTCCCCCTGCTTGTGTTCCCTCTCTCACTGTGTCTCTCTCTGTCAAATAAATAAATAAAAAATATTTTAAAAATAAAATAAAATAAAATATCTCTTCTACTTAATTATATTCTGTCGCATCATATTCTTTTAAAGATTCAACTTAGGCAACAATTCCTTCTCATTAAAAATAAATCCTTAAGTTATTCATGCAGTCTCAAGTATCACCTGCCCAATTACAAAGGGGGAAAGGTAACTTTAAAGTGGACAACTCTGGTGGTCATCAGATTAACCAAGTGATCAAACTTGGCATTACCAAGAGTGGGACAACCTATGTCAACGTGCCTCCTGATGTGATGTGATAGGAAGTACACATCACTTATGTCACATTCTTGCCCCAAATGCTTAACCTAAATCTAACAATGAGCAAATGAGATAAATGTGAGACATTCTACAAAACAATAAGCCCAAGCACCTTAAAAAAAGCCACTGTCATAAAAAACAGAAAGAAAAAAAGTTGTAGATTCAAAGAGAAAGTTGTTGATTCTAAAGAGAATCAACAATCAAATGCAATATGTGCACTTTGCCTGGATCATCCCAGCACTTTGGGAACAACTGGACAATTTTGTACATGGACTGTATACTACATGACATTACTGAATCAATGTTAACATTTTCAGGGAGGATAAAGGTATTGTCGTTATGTAAGAAAAGGTCCTTATTTTTAGGAGATAAATGCTTAAGTATTTAGAGATGAACACTCATGATGTCTGCAACTTACTTTCAATTGGCTCAGAAATCTCGATATGTAGATTTATGAATATCAGATACAGGTATGTGTTTCTGAATATAGATATGTTCCTGTATTTCTGAATGCAAAATATAGATACTATATGCATATATAGATTCTACGTATGCATGTACAAGTACTTATCTGGGCCGAGGGCAAAATGTTAACAATTAAAGAATCTAAATAAAGAATACATGATATTTAAAATTTTTCAAGATAAAAAGTTGAGGGAAATAAGTAAGTAAAGAATACATACCATGGCAGTTCTAGACTTGATAAACCAGTCAAATCTAAACTGAGGAGCATTCCGCACACACTGTCTTAATTCTTCATATACGTTTTCTCTATCAAAGCCCATTTTGTGTAACATACAAATCAAGAATCTGTCTTCTTCTTCAGTATAGTTCTTTCCTTTGCTGGTTCCATACTGAATACGCAATTGATGAAATGGAGCCTTGTATCTTGCAATCTGTAAATTAAAACAAAATAAACATTGTAACTAAATGTGCAATAAGTCAAAGCTAATCACCATGTCAATTAAAACAATCTAATAATAATTTGAAAATTATGAAATATAGTACCTTGGCATCCAGGGCTTTCTTGATACTGATCCTTCGTTGAATTCTTGCTTCTCCACGTTCAATCTGAGCCATAATTTTCTCAATGTCCTGTAATTCATTGCAACGTTCCCAAAATACAGCTGAAAAACAGAATTATTACTTTTCAATAAATGTACTACTATCTTAAGCAAATGAATCTGAGGAGCTATAGAATAAAGAATTAAGATTCTTTAAGATAATAATAAAGAATAAAAAAAAGATAATAATAAAGAATAAAGAATTAACAGGACATGATGCAGTGAGCTTTATACTGTTTAAGACTAAGATTCAGATTCATAAATATATATATATATTCAATTATTAAATACCTCTTTTTATTTAAAAGTAAGACCTCAACAAGAAGGTTTTAGGTTAGTGAATTCCTTTTCATGAAATATTACGGAATTTTTTTTTAAGATTTTATTTATTTGACAGAGACAGAGACAGCGAGAGCAGGAACACAAGCAGGGGGAGTGGGAGAGGGAGAAGCAGGCTTCCCGCGGAGCAGGGAGCCTGATGTGGGACTCGATCCCAGGACTCTGGGATCATGACCTGAGCCAAAGGCAGATGCTTAACGACTGAGCCAGCCAGGCACCCTGGAATTTTTAATCATCAATCCCAAATGACTAGAATTTCAAAAGATACTACAGACACTAATTTAAGCTATGCTTTCATTCAAATTTGACATAGAAGGGACCAAACACATAAAGTTAAACAGAAGAGAGGGTGGTCATATAAACTTAGAGAACATAGCTTCCCAGCATGCAAAAACAAAAACGAAACCCATTATCAACAGGTCATTCAAACTTCCTATGAAGCAGCAATTTCTACCAAAACTCTTCACTTTCGGAACCACTCACTAAACTTAGGTATTTCCAGTGACCTGTATCTTGTTTCTAAACTTACTTGAAACAGCCTTTTCTCTTAAAAGCAAAAAACAAAAAAACCAACAAAGTCACCCAAATTTTATATGTAATCTAAATAATTTGGCTGTATTATCACATGTTATGACTTCAGTGAAAGACCTTTTCATGGCATAGCCTACCTTCTCAAATTTTTCATTTTTAGAGCCTATCATAAAAGGAATGTTAGTGCTCTCTGACTTTTATTTATTTCTGTGGGGGTGGGGTTTCAACAACAAACATTTATTTCTCACGGTTATGGAGGCTGGGAAGTCCCAAGATCAAGGTGCTGGCCGATTCCAAGTCCAGTGAGAGCCCACACCCTGGGTAATAGATGACCGTATTCCCAATGTGTCCTCACATGGTGTGAAGGGCAAGAGGGCTCTTTGGGATCTCTTTTATAAGGGCACTAATCCCATTCATGAGGGCTCTACCCTTATGACCTAATCACCTCCCAAAGCCCCCATCTGCTAATACCATCATGTTGGGGTTAGGATCTCAACATAGAAATTTGAGGGGGAAACATCCAGCCCATAGCACAAAATTGGTACATTAGCAGGCCATTTTCTTCTTTGCACTGGACATTAACCACCCCTCTCATCATCACATGAGGAATTGTCACTCTCTGCCTTTTATAAGCACCTCTGTTCATTTTTTCATTCTCTCACTTATTCACTCAACATATAAACGCCTGCTATGTATAATATACTCACAAATAGCCAATTGTATACATTTCTTCTTTTATTGCAACCACTTACATAAAGCCATTCCAATCTCCCCACCCTCTGACATGGCCCCAATTAAGCTGTCCTGAGCTAGTCATGCTACCAGAACATCTGACACGGTATTTTTTTAATCACTTATTTTCTTGCAATTTCATCCACATTGATGCTATTTTGAAGAAAATTCTATTTCAGAAAACCTCTCGGCACAAAATCTCTCTTACACTCTTTTCATTCTATTCTTGCTGCTAGAATTTCTCTCTCTCTCATCTATTTTTTGCCCCCTCTGAGCCCCAAATGCCCTAAAACTTATGTGATAAAGCTTAAGAGTAATAGTAATGTTATGCTGGAATCAAGGAAAAGGAAGTTCATAAATTTGATATTACATGAAATAAAAACTCAATATAATCAGCTTCTAAATTCCCTGGTAATCACCAGAAACCCTTTCAGATTTCCAAAAGAAAAAGTGTCTTTTCTCTAATGAATCTGGATTTCTTCAAGCATTAACACTCTAGATAAATTAAAAGCTGTTCGTAACTTCTATCAATTTTTGGTGTATTTATTAGTATCATAATGTTTCCTCTGGGCTATTTTTCACTGCAAAAACAAAGAATTTCAGTTGTTAAGCTAAATAGGTTTTGAGAGGTTAGCATAGAAACCTAAAACTACTTCGTAATATTGCTTCTATAAGAAAAAATGCTTTATATTCTAAACAGCTCATATTCAACTAAATTTGAAAGTTCAACCTATTTGAAAGTTAGAAATTTGCTGTTCTACATATAGAAAACTTGCCAGATAATTACCTATCTTTAGTAAGACTTCTTTCAGAAGCCTGAGGTTGGATGTGCTGTGACACGGGAATTAGTATTAACTCCATATGCTTTAAAACCAAAGACACAGCTGAGTAAAAAAGGGAGATGATTCTAGAACCAATAAAAAGACTTATTCAACCAGTCTTTTTAGATCTATTCCAGCTTGCTCCGAGTTAATGGAATATATATGACCTGCCTGGAGTTGACTGGAACGCTGAGGGTGTCTGAGGATATAAAAGGGCCTGAGAGGAATTTTCTACTTCAAGGATGACCTAGAAAGACACTAATTCAATCCTCTGAACCTAAAGTCTCAGATTTGAATTGCCCAGAAGAGGACCAAATTCCAGAGATGGGAAAAGTGGGAAACTAATTTTGTCAATGCTCATTCAATAGCTACCCTTGTTTCATTAGGGCTTTACTTGGCTCTATTAGCTAACTACTAAGGACAATAGCAGTCCATTTAGATAAATCTTATAATCTTTTTTGTGGAAATACAATTATATTTTATACTTTCACCTACACTTTATTCATAAATGTTTAAAAGATCTCTGAACAGGGGCGCCTGGGTGGCTCAGTCATTAAGTGTCTGCCTTTGGCTCAGGTCATGGTCCCAGGGTCCTGGGATCGAGCCCCGCATCAGGCTCCCTGCTCCACAGGAAGCCTGCTTCTCCCTCTCCCGCTCCCCCTGCTTGTGTTCCCTCTCTCGCTGTCTCTCTCTCTGTCAAATAAATAAAATCTTGAAAAAAAAAGAAGATCTCTGAACAATGATACAATTAAAGTGACACTAAAGAAATGAATAAGGTTACAATTAAACACTATCTTTAAAGGTTATATACAAACCTGAATATTCCATGACCTCCTCAGGGGATTTGCCCTCCACCTCTCGAGCTATATTATCAATGTCATCTCTTCCATACTTCTCATTAGCTTTAATAAACTGGTTAAAATCTCGCTTAGTCCAGTTTGTGAATCCCTGTGAACAGAAATTAAGCATCATCAGTACAAGTTAAATTAGCAAACCCATTTATTGTTCGACTTATTTCTATACAATGATACATTAAAACAGTTTAAAAGACTTACAGTATTCCTCCTTACAAAATCCCAGGTTTTTTTAGAATCAGAAGCTGAGTGTTATAAAAATAACTGCTTTTCTATCATGAAGAGAATATACTTTTGTCCAAGTACTACAAACAGATTTATAGTTCCAAGATATTGTGTAGTTTTTAATTCTGTATTTTATAGATGCCTACATTAAAATACAAATGCAAGGATATAAAAATGCTAATATAAATAATGAAGTCCTGATATTCCAGTACTTCAACAGTTTTTTTCAAAGATCTGTTCCCATGAAAATTAAGAAAGGAATGTGATTGCATTAGATCAAAAAACACAGAGGAAAAAATCAGAATGCAGAAAAAAATGTGTAGCTCTTTACATCATTCCAAACTATAGGTGACCCTTGAACAACATGTGTTTGAACTCTGTGGGCCCACTTAGAGATGGATTTTTTCAATAAATACTGTGCAGTGCTGTAAATGTATCTTCTCTCCCTTATGATCTTAATACCATTTTCTCTTCTCTACCTTATCTTATTGTAAGAATACAATATGTAATTCATGTCATGTACAAAATATGTGTTAATTGACTGTTTATGCTATCAGTAAGGCTTCCAGTCAACAGTAGGCTATTAGGTAAGTTTTGAGGAGAGTCAAAAGTTACAGGAAAATTTTCAGCTACATGGGGGGTCAGCACCCCTAACTCCCATGTTGTTCAAGGGTCAACTGTACTGTGAATAAATAATTTCTATTCAAAATTGTATTCATAAACAGAATTTCTATAAACAGAGTGTTATTGGTCCCACTCAATTTCTTTTTTTTTTTTAAGATTTTATTTATTTATTCATGAGAGACAGAGAGAGAGAGAGAGGCAGAGGGAGAAGCAGGCTCCCAAGGAGCAGGGAGCCCGATGCAGGACTCGATCCCAGGACCCTGGGATCATGACCTGAGCCGAAGGCAGACGCTTAACCATCTGAGCCACCCAGGCGCCCCAGTCCCACTCAATTTCTTTATTAAAAGATAGAACAGTTTAACCAGTCAATGTTTTAAATCTCTTTGGTATTATTAGTATGTCTGTGAAGTCACAAAACCAAGAATTTATTTTCTACTCCTTATATCCCAACCCATAACAATGTGATATCCCTGGCTGTTCAAAACTCTATCCCTAGCCTTTAGCTGACGAGGATGATTTCTGGTGACCCCACATTTTATATCTTTGCCATGATTTTTTAAAAAGATTAATTATTTAAGGCACCAGAGAAAGATGTTTAAAGATGAATTCAACACTAGGAGGGGCAAAAAAATTGATTTTACTTTTAATTACAAACTAAAGCAATTCCTCAGTTGATACTGTATATTCACAGTATAGTATACATTCACCATATACTGCAAGCCAAGTAGCATTCTAAGACCATAACTTTATTTTTATGTTCAGGAAATAAATTATGAAAATAAAACATGAATAGTTAAATGTTTTATTTTATTCTGTGGTAAGTCCTAATATTCAGCCAACTGCAATTACATTTTCAAACTAAACTTTATGACTTTCAGGCATTTTGCTCAAAAACTTATGAATATAATTTATAAAAATTTATTCAGTAAAATTACACATCATAACAAAGAAAAGACCTACATAATAAATAAGATATAAATATAAAAACTATCTCTCAATAATTAATGTGGCAACTTTCCTAGCACTGTGCCTTGCATATTGTTCAAAAAAAATTGTTGAATAAATAAATCTTGCTGGCAACTTTCTATACTAAGGTGGTATCATACAGTACACGTTTATTATCTTGCAAAGGTCTTTCATGCTGCAACTTTTTTATCTTCTACGGATTATTCATCTTCTATAGATTATTTGTATATTGTTTCTACACTCAAAACTCATTAAAGCAACAATGACCAGAAAGCATTAATATTTTATTCAAATGAAAATGTTCCCTATTTAATAACTATTAGCTTTTAATTATACAATAATCACACCTTACAAAGTTTCAGAAATCTCTCACTATTGTATTAAAGTTCTTCCTAAGACAGGATAAAAGGCATTTTGAGAATTATGAAATTATTCCATAAATAAAAGATTAGTAGAGTATAATTTCAGAGGACAGTTCACAATCAGTATAATAAATTTAAACTTTCAAGAATATGCTAGTAATTATTGCCTATCAGGATTCATACATGGATTAATATAACTGATAAAATATATGTCTTCATAGTAATAACTGACACTTATATTTTGCATTTATGTATTTTCTAGCATTTCCGAATGGGTGTATTCTACAAACGGGATGAAAAATAGGAATAGCTAATCTAAATGTATGTTTACAAAATAGCCTTGCGTGTTGTTGATGTGTCTAATCAGCTCATACAATAAAAGGTAAATGTGGCCTGTATTTTCTTTTTTCTACTAGGTAATTAGAAACACTTAGCCACTTAAAATATTTTACTTGTGTAAGAAGTTTTTCTTTTTCTTCAGTCTCTTCTGGTGTAAGAGGTTCAGCTCCATCAATCTTTTTTTGCTCCTCTCTTTGAGCCACAGCTGGATTTGGAATATCAGGATTCCTTGGGACCTATAAATCAAGAAATGAATTATAAGTAAACTGTTGAGAAAAACTGATTGAGGGTGTATATACACATATCAATCTTAAGAATTATTTCAACAGTAAACAATATAAAGTCATACCAGATTGACACATGATCTTCTCCACATTCTTACTACCATGATATTATCAAAATAAAAACCATTCTTAAATGTGTTGCATGGTATTTTAGAGCTAAACCCCTTCCTAAATGCCACACTATATTCTAGATTTAATTATAACTGTGGAACAAAATACATCCTTATAATATTGTAATACAGGGTAGTGACAATAATATCATTATGCCAACATCAACATTATACAATAAAATCTCAAGCCCAGAAGAAACAAGTTTTGCAGTACAAAAGAGCCCATATTCACCTGGCAATATAGATCAGGGTAGAGAAGTGCAATGCACCTGAAGAATGCATTCAATGCTCTGATCAGGTCAAAATGCAAAAAGAAAAGGAGTGCTTTTACTGCCTGCCAGGGTATGGAAAGGGAGAGCATCTTCATATAAAATGCAAAGACTGGAGGGTGCCTGGGTGGCTCAGTTGGTTAAGTGACTGCCTTCGGCTCAGGTCATGATCCTGGAGTCCCGGGATCGAGTCCCGCATCGGGCTCCCTGCTGAGCAGGGGGTCTGCTTCTCTCTCTGCCCTCTTCCCTCTTGTGCTCTCTGTCTCTCATTCTCTCTCTCTCAAATAAATAAATAAAATCTTTAAAAAAAACTGCAAAGACTGGAAAAAGTGAGAGGATAATGAAGAACCAAAAAAAAAAGAGAGAGAGAGAGAGAAAGAATATATATAAAAGGGGAAGGGTAGCAGAGCACACAAACAGCTATGATGGAACCTGCAGTCGAGAAAAATCTACAGTGGGGCACCTGGGTGGCTCAGTCGGTTAAGCGTCTGCCTTTGGCTCAGGTCATGATCTCAGGGTCCTGGGATTGAGCCCCACATCAGGCTCCCTGCTCAGCGGGGAGCCTGCTTCTCCCTCTCCCTCTGCCTGCTGCTCTGCCTATTTGTGCTCTCTCTATCTCTCTGTCAAATAAAAAACAAATCTAAAAAAAAAAAAGAGAGAAAAAGCTACAGTAGCAGTGACCAACAGGAATTCTAGTGTTTTAGATACAGAACTACAAATACACTGACAACTGAGAAGAGAGCTCAAGTCCAAAAGACTGAGGACAGAAGCTCAGCTCTCCAAGGAAGTAAGCAGTCAGCCATTCACCTGTATCTCAAAGCTGTGGCCCCTATGTTCCATGTGTCACAGTGAACATAGACAACCAGTACAGTTCAGCAATATGGAGCAGCATTCATTGTATGGAGTGACAAACTAAGTCACTCAGGCCAAAGCCGCACACCATTTCTATGTGCACCTGCAGTAACACTGTAGCACGCTGATTTAAGATAGCAGGTACATAACATGTGTGGTACATTTTACAGCATTCCATTAAACATGAAAAGGGTTGACACTAAGCCTTCCACTGTTTGATATGCACACCTACCACAAACAACTCATTCCCTAGGGATATCAGATAGTCATGGGTTTACTACAATGTAATTATAATACATATCAGAGTACATTTTCCTAATTGTTATACATATTTCACAGTTTGAAACAATAAAATTGTAACTTGAAAATAAAAATTTTTTAAAACGATTGCATCCAATAGTTTTTTGTTTTGTTTTGTTTTTTGTTTTTTGGTTTTTTTTTTTTAAAGATTTTATTTATTTATTTCACAGAGAGAGACATAGCGAGAGCAGGAACACAAGCAGGGGGAGTGGGAGAGGGAGAAGCAGGCTTCCCGCAGAGTGGGAAGCCCGATGTGGGACTCGATCCCAGGACCCTGGGATCATGACCTGAGCCGAAGGCAGACGCTTAACGACTGAGCCACCCAGGCGCCCGCATCCAATAGTTTTTTAAATATAAACCCTAATAACTGGGTTTAAAAGAATTACTGAAAAAACACGTTCATTTACAATCATCAGTACCACACAAATTAATAAGTACTGATTAAATGTCTATTATGTCCATAGCACTATGATAGGTATTCACTGGAACATAAAAGCAGTAGACATGGTCCTTGCCTACGGGAAGCTCACAACCTAGTTGTGGAATTTTGAATTCTAAGGATTTGGGGAAATGGAGAAGAAGAGAGAAACAACATTCTAGGCTGGAACAATATGAGCAAAGCCAGGAAGGACCATATAGGGTCCTTCCTCACATAGACCTTCTGTCCTCATATAGACCATATAGGGTTTATGTTGAAAAGGAGTAAGAAACAAGGCCAGGCTGAGATAGATTTACAAGGGTTTTTTGAAATTACACAGTAGTGGGGCGTCTCAGTGGCTCAGTCAGTTAAGCATCTGACTCTTGATCTCAGCTCAGGTCTTGATCTCAGGGTTGTGAGTTCAAGTCCTACACTGGGCCCCACGCTGGGCATGGAGCCTAAGTAAAGAAAAAAGAAAAATCTATACAGTAGACAACAGCAACCACTAGAGATTTTTCAATAAGAGAAAAATTGACAGAACAGTACCATGCACCATAATACTCCCAGCTATAAGACTACACCTCTCTCCCTTGAGCTAGCAATCCTTTAATCAGAAGGGGGGGAAAGGAGTCCCTTTCTGAGAACCTAACTATGCAAAGAGAATACCAGGTAACTGCACTGTAGCAGTCTGTTCAACTGAGAATAAACTATTGTTCCACTCACTTTGTGGCTCTGGTGAGTTTTATGGAGCTATAGGGGGAGAAAAAACAATGCTAGGTATCTTCGAGAAGATATGTATAACAGTTATCAATATCACAACATCCCTGGGGAAAAAAAAAAAAAAAACAGCTTTTGCAGATGACTAGTATGCCAAGCTCATCTGTCTATACTCTGAATTTAAACACAACACCTACCTAATTAAAGCACCCACCTTAGCTCAGGTCTGCATCCCCTGGTAAAGAATGGAAGAGACAAGGTTCAGAAAGAACCAACATCCAGAATGTACTCTTATTTGTCTCATAAATCCTCAGCTAAATATGCATATATATGGAGGACAAGGCAAGTCTTAAGATGATACTAAGACAATCCAAAATGAGGCTAAAGAGAGTACAAGGCTAGTAGAGTGGTAGGGGATGGATTTTCCTTCCATCATCACCACCACACCACCATACTCCAAGCCACCACCATCTTCTCTCATCTTTTCACACTTCAACAGCCTCCTGGCTGGTTTCCCTAGATAAACTCATCATTCTCTGTATTGCAGCCAGAGTGATCTTTTAAAAATGTAAATCTGATCATACTCTACCATTTAAAAGTTGCTTGACAAGGCAAATTACTCGACCTCTATGTGCCTCAGTTTCCCCATCTATAAAACAGGGATGTAGTTTCAGGGCTGTAATGAGGATAATGAGCTGATCTTTTGAAAGAACTTAGAACAGAAAGCAACACAAGTAAGGACCCACCCATTCCTCTGCCTTAAAAACACCTCAGTGGTTTTCCTTTGCTGTAAAGCTAAAGTTCAACCTAAATAATGTGACCTACAATTAATGTTCAACGCTCCACATTATCTGACTACTCACTCACCAACTTCATCTCGCCCCTCTCCCTCCTTACCAACACTGGCCTGCCTTCAGTTTCCGAAGGGGCCGTCGTCCTTCCTATTCCAACACCTCTGTACCTATGGTTTCCCTGCCTGAGCTCCTCTCCCACACTTCCCTTGACTAATTCCCGTGTGTCTCTCTGATCTCAATGTAATAACACTGCCTTAGGGACCATCTTCCTGATCTCCCAATCCACATTAGATAGGCATTGTCATGCTCCCTCGTAGCACCCTCTGTAAGCACAGAAAACAAATAATGTCATTACTCTGTGGCATCAGCTTAATATCTGTCTCCTCCATTAGAACACAAGTTCCATGCACTGAGGGACCTTGTCTGTCTTCTTCACTACTTTATCACCATTGCATGGCCTAGGACCTGACACAGAGGAACACTCAACAAGTATGGATTAAGTGAAAAACAGCCCTCATACTCCCTTCTCCTGTCACGGAGCTCTGGGAGGTGAGGAAGAGAAAAGAGTAAGGTGCCAGAGCATGGAGTCCATGCCGTCTTCCCTGTCCTCATTCATCCCTGTCCTCCCTTCTTCCACCTGCCTCCTTCTCGTCACCCTTTGCAGCTGTCCCTTCATTCCTCCCTAAGGTTTCTCTCTCCTCCATCTCCTTCCAGTTGGCCACCACCCAACTGTGATTATGAGACCTCACCCCAACCACAAACTGCCTGTAATGAAAGGCACGGCTTGCGTTAAAACCAGAGCTGTGGCGAGGATGTGGTGGGCGCTGTATTATCACAGGGAACAGAATCTCAGGATCTCCAAAGAAGGAGCATAAACAGTTATATTGGCAGAGAGGATTTTTTTTATTGCTGCTATTTGACTACCACTTGGCTCGCCTCCCAAACAACATGTCACACCACCATAAACACAGTCCTTATTTAGGGCTGCAAAAAGCAGCAGGGTTATGTCACATGCAGAAATAGCGCAGAATGTCTGAGTGGAAAGAGCATAGCATTTGAACACTGAGAACCTGGGATGGAGATCAGCACCTCTGGCAACTCTGTTAGCTATGCGACCTTGAATGAGTCTTTTAACCTCTCTGAACTTCACTCTCCTCACCTCTTATATGGAGGTGATAATAACACCTATCTCACATGGCTGTTAGAAATCAAATGAAGTATGTGATCAAGCATTTCATAAATTATAAAATGCTTCACACAGATATTTGGTTGATTACTAACTGGGCTTAACATTCAACTATTTTTCAAGTCTCACTAAAAACACTCCACAAAAGTAACAAAATAATCATCTAAACCTAAAATTTTTGTAACTTTTAGTGGGATAATATATATATTTGTTTACCTCATGAAATATTACTACTTTATTAATTTTGCTATCTTCATTTTTATTTTGGATCTACAATTTCCTGTTTCTTCTGGTATATCACCATTTTCACCTTCTTTTTTTTTTTTTTTTTAAAGATTTTTTAAATTTATTTATTAGAGAGAGAGTGAGAGAGCACAAGAGGGGGTAGGGTTAGAGAGAGAAGCAGACTCCCCGCTGAGCAGGGAGCCCGATGCGGGACTCGATCCCGGGACTTCAGGATCATGACCTGAGCCGAAGGCAGTCGCTTAACCAACTGAGCCACCCAGGCGCCCCATTTTCACCTTCTTTGAAACTGATTTTATTCCTCGTCTGAATGTTCAACCATGGTATTTTTACTCTTTGACAATTTCCTAAGACAGATTTTATCCAGTCATGTTGGTTAAATACATTCAAATGTAATATTTCCCTAACCAGATTATAACTACTTATATTCACTGTCACTTTCTCGTTCTTGTTTACATATATTGAACTTTGATACATAAATAGAAAGCAAACCCTTTTTTGCTCCATTTCAAATGGTAATGCTTTCACTCTGGACAAATAGTACAAACACTCTAGAGATCCACTTTAGTTCCAAAATACAAATGAACTAAGTACCTTATATACATGAAGCTTTTCTAGGCACATTACAGCTACTAATCAAAATAACTGCACATAGTTCCACTTGTGACAAAGGTTCACAAAATAAATTTTAAAACACAGCTTCCACTTCATAAAACAGAAAACTTCATAAAATTACAATAGTATTAATATTTTTATAATTTTGCTTATCCTACTTATACTAATTTCACAGCTTTGGTCATCCCTTTCCATTCACTGGAAAGTCAGTTTCAGCATATAGAAATAACTAGGTAGGCTTAATCTCTCAGTGTGATAGCTTTAGGGTGACAAACATTTCCCTCACTAAAAATGGGTTCCTATCTACTTATATAAATAAGAATCTTTATTTCCAAAAGATCGTTTTAAAATGTTAGAATTCGTTATCACATTTATCATTAACACCTAAGTGGCAACAATCAAATAACTACCAATAGGGCTTTCATCAACCAAAGAACAATAAATACAAAAGTACTATTCCTTGGTCATACTAAGAAAAATGATTAAAAACTTCCTGTCATCTATCATATATTCACTTCTAATTAAAGATATGCCTATTGTTCTTTCTACATATTCTTTCACCACTCAAACATTTAGCATTATTAAGATAATATACATTATCACTATTTTTGAAATATTGGGTAATTCTCCATTAATCCCATTTCATGATGATCCTACTGGTAATTTGGTAGTTTGATGCTTGACTTCTAGTTAAACCTCCTCTTTGGTTTTAGAAACACCACTATTTTGATTTACTTTTATGTTCTCTCACATTAAAATGGAATGCTTTCCAGTCTGGTTTAATAGATTATATTAGCTTAAAAGATTATATACTAATCTAAAAACTTTAAAAAATAAAAAATAAGTTAAATAAATAAAAACTTGAAAAATTACCTTATAGCCTATTGTCTTCCTATAATAAAGAATTTCCTTTTCCAGGAGCTCAAATAAACGTGGTGGGAAAAACTGAAAATCCTGAACATTTGGCTGCTTTGGAGGTCTTGGAGCCTATGGGAGAAAAGTGCATTACATACATACTTGTTTTCAGTACATGAAGTGAACATACTTCTTTTACTATTTCTTTTATATATAGAAACATAAATACAACAGAATCCCTTTATATGGTGGGGCCATATCAAGTACTTTTCTACATCATTATTATATCTTAAGGGCTATAATGTTGCACTGATACAAGTCAATCTAAGTCACAGACCATGTTACAAGAGAATTCTGCTATAGGACATAAAAACTGGCCTCATAATGTTTTACCTTTGGAACCTTTGGCTCGCTGACACGTAAAGCCTCTCTAAAGTAGGCATCCACTGCATAGTTTGCTTTGCGTTCTCGTTTAGGAGGTTCAATCCATTCCACCATCCCAAGCTATACACAAGAACAAGGAATTTAATTATTCCAAAATGTTTTTAAAAATCAAACATATCAAGGTTGCAGAAGCATGAGAAAACTAAAGCCATTTGGAAGAAGCAAAACTTGCACTTTAGAAGTCACAATTATATGTCCCAAGTTCCAAACCCTTGCACTGTATATGCCAAGTTTAGGTGCAAGGATGTTTTTGTTTTCTTTTTTTTTAATAAGCAAGTTTAGTTGTTATTTAAAAACTTAGTTCTTCCTTAGTAAGTGAGAAGAATCTGCACAATCTGGTTAGTATTTTATGTTGAAATAAATAGTATCTAATATAGAAGACTAACATTGGTTCTGGTAACGGTGTCAAGTGTATGAATTAGAAAGTAGCTGAAAAGGGTAAATGATGACTATCAACATGATAGGCATATATCCCTTCAAATCAAGAGAAATTTTAAAATGAAGTAAGACCTTGGTAAGGTAGCGGTGGGAAAAGTCAGTGGAATCAGAAAAGACCTGAATTTGAAACCAGGTTCTGCCACCGTACCAGTTGTGTAACTTGGGCAAAATTAATTCCTCCCTCAGTGAAGTGGGAAGAATAATACCTACCCTGAGGATTAAATGTGACCACATAAGTTAAGGCATTAGATAAACTGCCAGGAGTTGAACCTAAATTATTATTAAACACCCAAAGTTGGGTGAACAATGATTAGGATTAGGTAGCATTACAAAACTCTACCCCAGGGGGCGCCTGGGTGGCTCAGTCGTTAAGCATCTGCCTTCGGCTCAGGTCACGATCCCAGGGTCCTGGGATTGAGCCCCCGCATCGGGCTCCCTGCTCAGCGGGAAGCCTGCTTCTCCCTCTCCCAATCCCCCTGCTTGTGTTCCCTCTCTAGCTGTCTCTCTCTCTCTCTGTCAAATAAATAAAATAAAAT